>NC_133618.1:235119056-235419056 GCF_048593235.1 Sminthopsis crassicaudata | reverse complement strand
TCTATAATACATATTATCACCTATCTTTCCGTAGATCTATCTATGGACAAACTTTATTAATTATCTCTTCAACTGCAAGTCATACTAATGGCCAATGGACATTATTCATTTATTTAGTTTTTCTGATAGTTGTGTTGAACTCTTGAATTGGGAAGCCACTAGGAATGGTGGATTCTCCCTGGGTTTGGAATCCAGGAAGAGCAGGTTTTGAATCCTGCCTCAGGCACTTAGTAGCTGTGTGACCCTGGACAAATGACTTACTTTCTCATACCTGTTTTCTCATCAGTAAAATAAAGCAGCTTGATCACTAATTTCTTGTGTCTCTTCTATGATCTTATGAGTGATTATGAATCTCATTTAAGAACTTCTGCCATGTCCTAGGGTTGATGCAATCAGCCAAATGTCATCCATGAACAGGAATATCTGGACAACACTCTTCATCTATAGAAAATCCCTCTTCCATGTAGATTTTATGCTGAACCTCCTCCATTAATAGTGGCAGACTCTTTTTACCAGCGCATGTCTCCTTGTTTTATGACTCACTTGTATACATGTATACATACATATTATATACACACATATAATGTTAATAAGAAAGAATCAAAATGATCTCTGTTATTGTTTTTTTTTTTGATGAATCTTGTGTGATTTTGATGTTTAGGAAGCATCCTATTAGAGCAGAAATTTTAATGTGACATTTATTTTTAAAAATTTAATAGATTTTTATTTTTCCAAATACATGCAAAGATAATTCCCAACATTCACCTCTGCAAAACCTTCTGTTCTGATTTTTTTCTTCTTTCTTTTCCCCTACTCCTACATAGACAGTAAGCAATCCAATATAGGTTAAGCATGTGCAGTTCTTCTACGTACATTTCCATATTCATCATACTGCACAAGAAAAAAATCAGATCAAAAGGTGAAAGAAAAAAATGAGGAAAAAAGTAAGGAAACAATCAATTACACAACAAAAAGTGAAAATGCTATACTTTGATTCACATTCAGTCTCTATAGTTCTCTCTCTAGATGTGTATAGCTTCCGAAGTCTATTGAAATTGCCTTGAAAGGTGGCATTTTACAGCTAGATGTCACAATGGACAAAATGCTAGGTTTGGAGTCAGGAAGATCTAAGTTTAAATCTACTTTTGGACAAGTATTAGTTGTGTGATCCTGGTCTAGTGACTTATGCTCTATTTGTTTCAGTTTTCTCAATTGTAAAGTAGGAATGAAAAAAAGCACCTACCTTGTAAAGTTGCTGTGAGGATTAAATGAGATTATATTCATAAAGTACTTTATATTATATATATATATATAAACATAAGGTATATTTATAAAGTACACAACACTTAGTAGAAAGGGCTATATCAATTCTTACTGCCTTTTCCCCTTTCCTCAATGAAAGCAAATTTATTTATTTTTAATAAAAGCTTTTTATTTTCAAACATATGTATGGATAATTTGCAACATTTATTCTTGCAAAACTTTCCAAGTTTTTTTTCTCTCCCTTCCTCTTGCCCCTTCCCCTAGATGGCAAGTAATCCAATGTTTTATTTCATTTTATTTTTTTTTAAATTATAACTTTTTATTGACAGAACATATGCAATATATGTGTGCAGAACTGTACAGTTCTCTTGTTGCACAAGAATTGGATTCAGAAGGTAAAAATAACCTGGGGGGAAAAAAAAACAAAAATGTAAACTGTTCACATTCATTTCCCTGGGTTCCTTCTCTGGGTGTAGTTGATTCTGTTCATCATTGATCAATTGGAACTGAATTAGGTCTTCTCTTTATCGAAGATATCCACTTTCATCAGAATACATCTTCATACAGTATTATTGTTGAAGTATAATGATCTTCTAGTTCTGCTCGTTTCACTCAGCTTCAGTTCATATAAGTCTCTCCAAGCCTCTCTGTATTCCTCCTGCTGGTCATTTCTTACAGAACAATAATATTCCATAACATTCATATACCACAATTTACCCAACCAGTCTCCAAATGATGAGCATCCACTCAGTTTCACTTTCTTGCCACTACAAAAAGGGCTACTACAAACATTCTTGCACATATATGTCCCTTTCCCTTCTTTAAGATTTCTTTGGGATATAAACCCAGTAGTAGCACTACTGGATCAAAGGGTATGCACAGTCTGATAACCTTTTGAGCATAGTCCCAAATTGTTCTTCAGACTGGTTGGATTCTTTCACAACTCCACCAACAATGTATCAGTGTCCCAGTTTTTCTACATTCCCTCCAACATTTTGCCATTATCTTTTCCTGTTATCTTCGTCAATCTGAGAGGTGTGTAGTGGCACCTCAAAGTTGTCTTAGGCAAATTAAAAAAAATAGTCCACAAAAAATAAGCATTTGTGATCTCATATACTCTACCCTTTTCAATCAATTGTATGCCTGTAAAAATGTTATCTGTGGTAAAATGTCATTTGTGAAAAACTAATTTTTCTTTCATATATATATATATATATAGCTTCATCAAGTGCATAAGAATGCCTTCCATCTATTGGTAAAGAGCAAAAGATGTGAAAGAAAGTATACATTTTCAAATGGCTGAAATGTATTTGTTTGTTTTAATTAACACTACTTATCAATTACAAGGAAAGATTTGTTTGGATTGAGGAGTGAGAGAAGACATTGAGAAATGACAGTGATGGGGGCAGCTAGGTGGTGCAGTGGATAGAGCACCAGCCCTGAATTCAGGAGGACCCGAGTTCAAATCTGATCTCAGACACTTAACACTTCCCAGCTGTGTGACCCTGGGCAAGTCACTTAACCCCAGCCTCAAAAAAAAAAAAAAAAAAAAAAAGAGAGAGAGAAATGATAGTGATGATTTTAAAAGAGAATAAACACATTAAAAGAAATATTAAAAATAAATAAAATACCCTTTATTCTGAAAATTTTAATTTAGTATGCCCATGGTGTATATTTAAATTATTCTCAGAAAATTTTATATAAATAGGAAAGTTGACATATGAGTTGATAGATATTGATATTTTCTTGACTATCTTTTGGGACTGATATTGAGATAAAAGTTTTTTGCCCCCAGAATTTTTTCTCATATCCCTTGAAAATAGATCTATCCAGGTACTTAAAATTATTTTGACTCCAATACTGAACTTCTTTCTGTATACATGGCATAGTCCATTTAGTGCACCCATCTTTCGCTTCCATGGTGCCATTTCCATTTCTATCTAAAATTGTTGCTTTAAAATACAAATATAGTGACTCCATTGTCCTTATTAATCAACCAATCAAAAGCAAGTATTCACCAAGCCACTGGAATGTTCCAGATAGGTTGCTAGACATTACAAAGACAGAAATGAAATAGTCCTGGTGTTCCAGAGCCAACATTCTAATGACTGAGGTAATAAATATACACACATATAACTACATACCAAAAATGTACATGGAGAAGATATGTTAACCTTTGTGGGATAAACATTAGCAACTGTAGTGGATGGGTGGGAGGAGAGAACAGGAGAGACCAGAAAAGTCCTCATGGAGAAGGTGGTATTTCTGAACCCTGAATGAAATTAGCTATTCCAAGAGGTAAAAAGAAAAAGGGAAGAAGAGTCTAAAGGGAAACCAATGCAAAGACACAGAGGTAGGAGATGGATTCTTAGGTGTTAGTTTTAGCCAGGAGGCTAGGGTGGCTGGATAGTAGAGTGCATGAGGAGAGTAATAAGGTTGGAAAAGTAAGATGAGGCCAGATTATGAGGAACTTTAATGTCAAACTGAAAACTTTCTGTTTGATCCTACAGGTAATTGAGTAAGATGATGACCTAGCCAGGTCTGTGTTTTTGTGAAATCACTTTAGTGGTTGTATGGAAGATGGAGTAAAGTGGAGGGAGACTTGAATTAGGAAGTTATTACAACAGAGGGGAGAGTTTATGAAAACTTGATCTAGGCTAGTGCTACATGAGTGGAGGGAAATGGACACTTGCTAGAGATACTGTGGCATAGAAATAAGATGATGAATGATTATATATATATGTATATAAATGTATACATATGAAAACAAAATGGAGGCAATTCTAACATTGTAAACCCAAGTGATTTGAAATCTTCTAATGACCTAGAAAAAGGTGCCCTTGGTGGAACAAGGTAAAATTTTTTTAAAATGGTAGATTATGGGAGAAAGATAATGAGTTCTGTTTTAGATATGTTGAAATTAAGATGCTGATAAGACATTCAGTTTGAAGTGGCCAGCAGACAGCTGGTGATAAGAGACTGGAGCTTAGGAAAGAAACTAGGATATGTAAAGATCTGGAAGTTGTCATCTACACAAGGTAATAATTTAACTCAGGGGAGCTGACAAGATGAGAGCATGTAGAAAAAAAAAGAGCAGTAAAGATCCTTGTGTTACACTCATAGTTAATGGTATTTAAAATGAATTATCATCCTCTCAAATGAAACTGAGAAGGAGCAAGTCAAGTAGATTCAAAGAGAAGCATAAAGGCAGAGAGAACATCAAGAAAGAGAAGATGGTCAAGAGAGTCAAATAGTGCTTGTGGGGTCAAGAAAAATGGAGTATGATACAAGACCTTGGCAAGTGAGAGATCACTAGTTACTTTAGACTCAACAGTTTTAGATGAATGATAAAACAAGAAGTCAGGATCAGAAAATTTAAAAGGAAGTGAGAAGAGAAATAGAAAAAATGGCTACTAAACTAAAGTTAATTTTTCAAAGGGGTTTGGCTAATGCAGAGATAAAAACTAGGGGACTAGAAGGATCTAGTGAAGATTTTTTTTTTTTTAAAGAATGAGATAGGCTATTAAAAGTTTATCACAAAAATATTTACAGATCTTTTTTCCTTGTTTTTTTTTGTCTATTTGTGGTGATTTTCCAATGTCACGTACTTTGCTTAGTTGACTGTCTTGCCAAACCTTCTTATAACTTATTTTCTTTCTACTGCTTTTTTACTGTTTTGAGGCAATACTATTCATAATTTTATAGCAGATAGTTCTGTAAGATTTTACAAAAACATTTTACATTTTTTCTCACTTGACTGCCATGTTTTTCTGTTTAGTAAAAAGATTAAGTATTTGCTGGCAGAAATAGTTTCAAAGTAGTTATACTTTCCTCATCATGACAATTGATTTCCAAAGATTTAAGTTCTTTAGGAAATTGTTATAAATGGGGACAATATGTGTCTCCATTCATTTTCTTTTTAAAAAGAAAAATTAATCAGTACATCTTTTTTTTTGAAAACAGTCACTTTATTATAAAATTTTTGGCAGTATATATGCATGAGTAATTTTTTTTTATAACATTATCCCTTGTAATCACTTTTCCAAATTATCCCCTCCCTCCCTCTACTCCCTCCCCTAGATGACAGGCAATCCCTATATTTTACATGTGTTACAGTATAATCTAGATACAATATATGTGTGTAAATACCATTTTCTTGTTGCACATTAAGTATTAGATTCCGAAGGTATAAGTAACCTGGGTAGATAGACAGTAGTGCTAACAATTTACATTCACTTCCCAGTGTTCCTTCTCTGGGTGTAGTTGTTTCTGTCCAATCAATACTTCTTTTAAAAAGTTCAACTTAACTTTTTATTTATTTAATTTATTTATTTAACACATAAATATAACTTTTTTCATTTTAATTATTTTTCTAGTTTTGTACTCATTTTTATTTTTGCTCTCACATATTAATATTCTTATTATATACTGATTCTGAAATGACTCCCATATTAATGACAAATCATCTTCTGTCTATAAAATGTATATTCAGTTTTATTTTTATTATGCCATTATACCTGTCACATCCAGTATATTAATTTTTAAAATTTAATTTTAGTATTATTTTTCAATGAATAAAATATGTAATTTCCTACCTTTCTGCACTTTTAATTGAACAACCATCATTATCACTACCACTGCTACAACAAGTACAGAACAAAAACAAAACTTTATTAACAAATCCATACAATCAAGTAAAACACTGGCAAATTCCCTCTTTGGCAATGTCCAAAAGTGTAGAGCTCATTCTCTATCTTTAGTAAATCACCTCTCTGTAAGGAAGTGGGCAGAAGGCTTCATTTTCAGTCTTCTGGAATGATGGTTTTTCATTGCATTGATCATAATTCTCAAATTTTTCAAAATTGTTTTTCTTTAAAATATTATGCTCATTTTACTCTGCATTAGTTCAAAAAGTGGGGGCAGCTAGAGGGCACTGTGGACAGAATACCAACCCTGAAGTTAGGAGGATCTGAGTTCAAATTTGATCTCAGATACTTAACACTTACTACCCTGAACAAGTCACTTACCCCCAATTGCCTTACAAAAATAAAACAAAAAGTGCTCTATGTTTTCTTTGAAACCATTTGCTTTGTCCTTTCTTAAACTGAGACTTATTGAAGACTTGACCTTAAAAAGGCTGAGGTCTCTCATTTCATCCAGGGCCTCCCCAGTCATCCTGATCTATATTTTGCCACTGGATCCAGAGGGCTCTGGAGAGAAAGTGAGGCAGGGACCTTGCCCAGCCCTCCCTTACTTAAATCCAATTCACTTGCAAGTCATGGTATCACATCCCTGATGTCAAGGTCCTTTTTGAGAAGGAAAGACAAACAATAACAATGCTACTATATCCTTATGCCATAGTTTGATTAATCATTTCCCTCCCAAAATGGGTACCTCTTAGTTTCTAGGTTTTTTCTCCTAAAAAGGAGTTATTATAAATATTTTTGCACATATGGGTTCTCATTTTTTTTCATCTCTTTGGAGTATAGGTCTAGTACTGGTATTGATAGAGCAAGAGGTATATGTAATTTAATAACTTTTTGGGTATAGTTTCAAATTTCTTCTCAGAATGCCTACAAAATCACAATCTCACTCAGTAATTGTCATTTTTCTCTTTTAAAAAATGATATATTTGCCTATATGAAGGTTATAATATCTTAGAGTTCTTTTAATTTGCATTTCCCTTAATTTTTAATGTTGTGGAATATTTTTCATATGGTTGTTGAAAGGTTGGATTTCCCCATTAAAAACTGCTTCTCATATTCTCTTTCCTTTTATACAATGGGAAATGGCACTTGTTTTTATAAATTTTAATGAATTCCTTTATATATTTTGGATATCAGATCTTTTCAGAGAAACATGCAATAAAGATTTCCTTCACTCTGCTTTCCCCAAAGAACCTGTTCTTTTCTCATTTGAGCTACATTGGTCTTGTATGTCTCAGTGCCTCTCAATTTTTTTTTTGGAAAAATAAAGATAATTCAAAAAAATATAATACATAATATATAAATAAAAGTATATGTCATATATACACATCTATGCGTTTGCACATATATGCATGTATGTGTCTATGTATAAAGCTTATATGTAGTCTATGAGTCTTTGACCTCTTCCTTTATTTCTCTTTAATCATATTTCCCAGTCATTTTATTTCATCCTCTCTGTAACAACTTTGCATCAAAGATGATTTTAAAGAGCATAAAAGAACTTGTAATTTTTTTTGGGAAAGTGTTAGGCTGGTCTTTGGAAAATGGAAATCTGCTGGAACAGCAGATCAATGCTAGAACCATCCTTGAAACCATGGGGGAAACCTTCTAGAGCTTGTATCCCAATAGTATAGATCAAGAGAACTCCAAGCTCAAGGACACCAAGAAGGATCAAAATAGAACATTGTAGAGGAATAAAACAAGTTACAATAATTAGACAAGCAACAAATAAATATTTGTTCATTTGCCACATAAGTGTATATGTGCCTACTACAGCTGAATGAACTATGACTATGTTTCAATAAAGAAAATTATTTAAAAAAATTAACTAGCTGCAGCAAAAATCACTTAATTATTCTTCCTAGTTTCTAGAATTTCTTTTTCATTAAATGATTTATTTAATCAAACAATTAATCAATAAACATCAGCATGCTTTTGATCAATGAAGAATAATTAATAAACGGATGTCTTCTTTCATTGTGATCATATAAATTGAAACACATAGAAATATTTGCTTCAAGAATCTGATTTACAAAGATGTGAAAATATTCTGATAGTTCACTCTTTGATCTAGTGGATTGAGAAGCGAGAGCCTCGAGATCAAATAGTGGTTTCTGCTTCTCATAATCTTGGTGATGGGCAAATCACTTTTGCTTTGTTTGGATCAGTTTTTCTAAGTATAAATTAAGGTAGTTAAATTCAATCTCTAAAGTCCCTCCCAATGCTAGCATTCCATGTTTTAACTTACTAGATAAATTTAGGTATTTAAAAGTATCAATTGTACATAGCATCTACTTTTATTCTAAAAAAAAATTAAATCTCTAAAACTCTAAACTCTAAAAATCTCATGCACTTGAGGTGAAACTGATAGGTTGAGGTATGAAGTTAATTTGCAAAGGAACAAAGACCCAAAAGCAAGACTCAATTTCCTTGTATTTCAAGGCAATTCAGTCTTCTTCCCCTAGGCAGTATGTACTCTGTACTGCCTATAAATTTCATTTATTACATAGAAAGCAAGGAGAGCCCCAATGCAATGGTGAGAAAAAGAGGTTCAACATTTATGGGCCTAGTTCCCAGCCATGGTACTCATCCACTATGTCATTCTGAATAAGCAATACTTTCCTCCTTCACAGAAACTTTCATCTTCAGATCTCAAAGCACTTAACAAACACGTTAATTAGGCATGCCTCATTACACTCCTGGAAGGTATATATTATTAACTGTCTGTTGCTATAAACACCATCAGTGGCATTGTTGATTGGAAAGGGAAGTGAGCCTGTCATGTAGTGAGAATCAGGAATTAGAGATGCACAGTAGGAATTCTGCACTGAAGTCCATAAGATACAAAAGAGCTTTATAAGCCTTAGTGATAATTTATTTATTCCTTTACTTTGAATTTTATTTAAAAATTTAATTAACCAAGAGGTCATAGGTTCTTAGGATCCTAGATTTAGAACTAGCAGGGACCCTCAAGTCATTTAGTACAATCTCCTCATTTTGTAGGTGACAAATTGAGGTCATCTTTTATTTTTATTCCCCTTTATTTAAACACAGAACTTTTCCCACACACACACACCCTCTACCAAACTATTCCTTGTAATAAAGAATTAAAAAAAAAATTTTGAAAAGATAACCAATAAATCGAATGATTCTGATAGTAGATGCAATATTTCACATAGATTTTTCACATTTACAAAAATAAACACATACAAAAGGAAGAATAGACATTTTTCTTATTTCTTTTCCAAACATGAGTTAGATCATTACAGTTGCAGTGTTCAGTTTCTCTTTCCTCCTTTCCTCTCCCCTCCATCCCTCTCCTTCCCTCCCCTCCCTTCTCTTCTCTTTCTTTTTGTTCTTTCCATTTATATTCCTATAGTGGTGAATATGAATATGATTTTACTTGTTCTGCTCATTTTATTTTTTCATTAGTTCATAAAAATTCTTCCAGGTTTCTCTGACTACCTCATTTTAATTATGCCTTATGACACAGTAATATTCTATTATCTACATATACCACAATTTGTTTACTTCTTCCCTAACTGAAGAGTATCTGCTTTGTTTCCATTTCTTTGCTACCACAAAAAAAAAGTATTATCATGAATTCTTTGCCGTATTTGGCTTTATGTACTTGGCAGTGGGATCTCTGGACAAAGGATATAGATTTTTTTTTCACTTTTTTAAAGTATTAAGTCTTTACTATCTAATATTTTAATTAATACAAAGGAAGGCTTGGCTAATAGAAATATACAGAAGGAGAAATATAGGGGAAGATGCTACAAGGGAAGGATACTATCAGAACAGCCACAGGCAAGACCACATCAGAGCTATAGGCAACAACTCCAAAGTATCCCAGAAACCAAAATCTGCAAATCAGAGTAACAATTAACATTTATAAACCAAGGTATGAAAGGCACTTACACATTTAGCTTTTATAAGGAAGGAATGTGTATTTAATTAGTTTTTCATTTCTGATGTGACAAATTCATAGGTGAAGTAGCCTTATCATATACTGGGGCCCCAGACCCAGAGATGTTTCTCTATCCTTTAATAAATTGGGTTGTGTTGTGTTTGTGTGTGTGACCAGTAGTTTGTATGCTTTTAATAAACCCAGTAGTGAGATGAGAGATGACTGGGTTTCTGAAGTTCCTTGAGATCCAGATCCAGATGAAATGTCTTGTTTCAGGTTACACATAGATACACCAAACTGGATATGCATATCATCATTGTTAATAGCAAAGAGTTAAATTTAATAACAGTTGGAGGATCAGAAAGAATCCCACCACTCAAAAGCATACACTACCACTACTATTATCATTACAATTGCTACTATCACTACCACTATTACCACTACTACTACTACTACTACTACTACTATTACCATTACTACTACTACTCACCACTACTACTACTCATCCTTACTGCTACTACCACTACTACCATTACTACTACTACCACTACTACTACTATTAACACTACTACTCCACTACTACCACCACTACTGCTGCTACTACTACTACTACTACTACTACTACTACTACTACTACTACTACTACTATTACTATTACTACTGTTATTTAAATGTTTTTTTCCCCCCTGAGGCTGGGGTTAAGTGAGTTGCCCAGGGTCACACAGCTAGGAAGTGTTAAGTGTCTGAGACCACATTTGAACTCGGGTCCTCCTGAATTCAAGGCTCTATCCACTGTGCCACCTAGCTGCCCCTGTTATTTAATATTAAACTAAAGGAAATCCACCAGATCACTGAGTGAATCCTCTAGGGAGGATTTGCATAGCTGCATGAGTAAATATCACCCAGGATGAAAAAGCATAGTAGAGGGAGCACCCATTTTAGTGAAATTAAAGTAGTATTAATAATAGTAGTGGTAGTAATAGTAATGACAATGATGATGATAAAACAGCAGTAAACAATAACTGTTTGTTCCCTTTCCACCATCTTCAAAGTTTTATAAAGTGTTTTAAAATTTTTTACATGTGTTTTCTCATTTTATCCTCACATCAATCCTGGAAGGTAACCACTCTTATTACCCCAATTTTACAGATGCAGAATCTGAAGCAGGTAAGTAATTTGTCCATAATCACACAGCTAGTAAAATGTCTGAGGCGGAATTTAAACTCAGATCTTCTGTGACTACAAGTCTGGTCCTTAGGCACCTACCTGCATCAGTAATGAAACAACTAGGAAAGCTGAGGCACCTAGATTAGGTAATATGCATAAGATTACTAAGCATCTGGATTATCAAAGAAAATCTAAGTAATTCTAACCCAGTCCTTTATAGGGCAGACTAGGCTTATATACATAACTTCCTCATGAGGTATGGACAGCTGCATATGGAGATTTATATAAACCAAAATGTTCCTAAGAGACATACACTGCCATATCATCAAAAAGTTCCTCCACTTAGTTATCAAAAATGATCTTCCTAAAACATAAATCTAACCAGATCATCCTCCCCTTATTCCGATTCAGTAAGATCCAGGGCTTTCCAACTAATATAAATCTTTTCTGTTTAGATTTCAAAATCCTTCATAACTCAATTTCTTTCTACCTTTATTTATTTTGTGTTTATCTTATTTGTACATTATTGTTTGCATATTGTCTCCCCTATTAGATTTTAAGCTCTCTTGATTATGAGAGCAGGGACTGTCTTTGCTTATCTTGTATCCTTGTGCTAACTGACCACTAGTTGATTAAATGAATAGTCCTGACATGAATAAATTATTTCAATCAAATGAGAAAATGCATGATTGTCTGCATTTTGCATTATTGTCCCCATTTTACAGGTTCATAGAAAGTAAACTGATTTGCTAAAAGTCATACAGCCAACAGATGGACAAGGATAGCCAGGAACTTTAATTCCCAAACTCCAAGCCCAATTCACTGCCCTAGGTTTTCTCTTTTTGTTTTTATCTTGCCGAAATTTCAATTACTGTCTATATGCCTTATGTCCTGGAGGTTAATTCACTAAACAAAAATGATTACAATTTATAATATTAATATTTACAGCAGTCTACTTTTGATAGAATTTTCTATCTAGACATCAAAGAATATTAGAATTGGAAGGGGAACCTTGTAGGTCACTGTTAGGTTCTTACTAAGTGCTAATGAGATAATGAGATGATAGGTTCTTACTAAGTGCTAAGTCAGTACTTAACAATTCTCTAGTTCCAGCCTTTAGGGGAGTTTTACCCCTGTGAACTCCTGGGGAGGAGCTTACATTCTAAGAGGAGCAAGTTCATTGGTAGAAGTAATCTTCCCACAAGCCCTTGCGTTATCCCATGCCCATTCTCTGGGAGGATAAAAGAGGGCAGCACTCGAGATGCAGAGTCTTGTCTGGGCCAGACCTGGGGCAGCTCTCTGGAAGAGGAAAGAGTCTCTACACAAGGTCAGAGTTGGCGGCAGTTGAGACAGCAGATCTCCTCCCAGAGGGTGATCTGCAGTTTCTGGAGACAACAGAACTTTACATATTGGCGCCCGACGTGGGGCAAGGACTTTTGCTTATCCTGACAAGGACTTATTCTGAGCCCTTCAGAGGAGCTAGACCGGACCATTGCAATTTGGCGCCTGAACAGGGACAGACACGATCCTGATTCCAGTGGAAAAACCTCCGATTCAGATTCCAGTGGAAAAGACTTTCTGATGCAGAAATAACTGTGAGTAACAAGGAGACTTTGTTAAAGATTAAGTGAGTGTTCTAATAGACAACTAAGGAACTTAACTTGTTAAGGGCTAAACCAGCAATCTCTTATAGCTGAAATGGGGCAGATGGTAGCTAAAGACAATCCCTTGACCTCAGCCAACTCAGCCCCAGCCCCAGTGGCAGCCTCACCTCCAGCCCCAATCAGGAGTGGTACTATAGAGAGTATAATTAAGATAATTGAGGAGCAGAGTTTACTTGTAATCTGGGTACAGATTGCTAAACTCTTGGCTGCATTAAGATGCACGTCCCCTTGGTTCTTAGAGGAAGAAAAAAATAGATGTAGATAACTGGAAGCTAGTGGTATTTGAAATGAAAGAATTTCACACAAAAAATGGGCCTCGTTTAATTTCTGCAGAGGTATTTTATATCTACAACATAGTTCAATTAGCCTTAAACTATCGAGCAAGTTGTAGGAGAAGGAAAAGTTTTTAAAATGAACAGAGGAGGAAGTGTGAGGGAAAAAAGGAAAATCAAGATCTTGCCCAAGAGCAAGAGGATTTAAATGAGGAATTAGGGTGTGATGACTCTGATTCTCTTGAAGAAGCTTCAACCACACCTAGAGAGCAGATTATTGACAGGCCCACATGAACTCCACCTTCAGAGGTGGAGGAAGAAGGAGGAGGGGAAGAGGCAGAAACACAAACAGAATTGCCTGTGAAGCAGCCTATGACAAGATTAGAAAAAGCATTGGTTAAAGCTAAGAGAGAAGGACAGGATATAAGTGACTTTATACATGCATATGCTGTGATTGAAGAGATTGACTCTGTAGGTCAAAAAAGGAGAAGATATGCAACTTTAGATTTAAATAAAATTAAAGATTTTGTACCCTTATGGGACTACATCAGCTTATGTTAAAATGTTACTAGATGGTTTGTCTTATGAAGTCTTAACCCCGAATGACTGGAAATCCATAGCAAGGACATGTCTAGAACCTGGACAAAACTTGTTGTGGCTTGCAGAGTTTCATGAATTATGTAAAATCCAAGTCAGATGCAATTTGGAAATAGGAGTTAACACACAATTCACTTTTGAGCAATTAGCTGGTGAAGGTCACTATTGGAGAGAATTCAGAACAGGTTAAATATCCCATGACAGTGTATGAGCAAATTGCTAAGGCTGCAATAAAAGCTTGGGGTGTCCTCCCCGGACAGAAAGATCGGGGGGGGGGCTTTCACTAAAATAGAGCAAGGTCCCAATGAACGTTTTGCGGATTTTGTGGGATGTTTGCAAACTGCTGTCAAAAGAACTATTGGAGAAAATGCAGCTACAGAAATAATGACCAGACATCTGGCTAAGGAAAATGCCAATGAAATTTGCAAAAGAATTATATGGGGATTAGACAAAGATGCTCCTTTAGAGGAGATCATAAGATAATGTGCTACAGTGAGAACAAATGCTTTTTTCACCCAGACTATGATGAGCATGGAAAGACAGGGTCCCTCTTGGCAAAGGACTAATAGAGAAATTCGTCGATGTTTCCAATGTGGAAAAATTGGACATCTAAGAGCTCAGTGTACATATGGAGATAGAGTGAGAAGACAGGGTGGGAGAACAAGACCCAATACCCCATGTCCAAAATGCAACAGAAGACTCCATTGGGCATCAGAGTGTAGAATAATTCAGGGAAACGGGATGAGGGGCCCAGGTCCAGGGCCCCAGGCAAAAAAGACTTGGGGCATGGTGGCAGCTGAGGTTACCCCCAAAGAGCCTTTAGAAGGTCAGGACTCTGATGTGATCTATCAGCCAAAAAGCAATCACATGAAAGAAAGGGATTACCTGATCAGTCAGCCAAAAGGCAATCAGATTGCAAAAACGGATTACACTTGGGGAGAATACAGGTCTTTTAAACCAACAGGGCTGTGACCAGTGCAAACAACTCCAATGTAATTGCCAGATGATGAGAAGAGATTTAGAAAGTGGTAAATAGAAGGTAATTAAATAGGTTAACTGCCTGGGAGAGAGGGTTTGCTTGTATTTCTTCAGAAGGACAAGGAATCAGATGGGTGCCAACGAGTCATATTCGCCTTGTCCATCAGAGAGAGACAGAAAAAGAGAAAGACCTCAAAACAAAGGAGAAAATCTAAGAAACATCTGACACTGAAAGAGCATGGTTAATAAGAAGACTGTTAAAGAACTTTAAAACCAGCAGGAATCATTGGATTTCCTAACACAAGATGAGACTAATGGACAATGGACTTATGGACATTTATAAATTCTCAATTTATGATTATTTGATCATGTTATTTGTTACATACTTTTAGCATGTATTATGTTACTATGTTACTATGTGTTTATATAATGTATGTAATTATGTGTAATCCCATATTGATGGATTTATGTTTCAAGGTCATGACCACCCTATGTTCTAAATCAAAAGAAAGGGGGAGATGTTAGGTTCTTACTAAGTGCTAATGAGATAATGGGATGATAGGTTCTTACTAAGTTCTAAGTCAGTACTTAGTAATTCTCTAGTTCTGGCCTTTAGGGGAGTTTTACCCCTGTGAACTCCTGGGGAGGAGCTTACATGTCTAAGAGGAGCAAGTTCATTGGTGGAAGTATTTCCCCATGCCCCATTGAATTCTCACATGCCTATTCTCTGGAGGATAAAAGAAGGGCAGCATTGGGTCTGGGAGAATTGACTCTGGGATAGAGTTGTGGCGCCAGGCAGGCTGAAAGGAGGAGACCAGTCTGATTTGGGGAAGGACAAGAGCTGGAGGAGATTCAGAGCTCCCAAGAAACCTGTGCACAGAAGAAAAGATTTTTCAGATCTCCTCCCAGAGAAGGATTATAATTGAGCAGACGACCAGACCCTCACAATTCAAGAACTTTACAGGTTACTCAATCTAACGCTCTCTTTATACAGAAGAGGTTCCTGGGATACATAAAAAGGAAATGATGCAGAATGGTTAGTCTAAACCACTTCCTCCAAAAGGAGGAAGGATAAAAGGTAGATAGAAATAACTAGGCTGACCAAACAATCCCAAAGGGCATCCCCTGACACCAAAGAAATTTTATCAACCCCTGTATACATTCTTATTTAGTTTCTTCATGACAGATAACCTTAAAAGGTGCTAGGTAGGCATTTGCTTAATCTAGACTGATACATTGTAAAAGGTTCTAGCTCCCTTGAACTATCTCCCAGACCCTAACTACTGCTGGATCCTTACTAATTTCCTTCCTGGTTCTGGACTGAGCTGATTTCTTGATTTGTATTAATCATGTTGCTTCATTTCCTAGAACAGGATAATGACTCAAGAGTAGTGGTGAGTTAGAAGCATATATCTCTTTGTATCCCTTTGTGTTTGTGTGTGTGACCAGTGGTTTGTATGCTTTTAATAAACCCAGTAGGGAGATGAGAGATGATTGGGTTTCTGAAGTTCCTTGAGATCCAGATCCAGATGAAATATCTTGTTTCAGGTTACACATAGAGTAAAGTTTGGACTAGAACCTAGATCTGATTATGGACTAGAAATAAAGCTTCAATGAAACATTTAAGAAACAAAGTTAATTGATGGAACAACCTTGTGTCTGTACAGAGGAGGAAAAAGAGGCTCACAAAGAGGATGTGCCTTGCCAAAGGTACCACAACTGATATTCATACCTAGCTATCTCCTGTCTTAAAGTTCAGGGATCCATTTACTACATTATGCTTCCTTTCCTGAAACATCCACTTCCTCTTATTCCTATCCTCCACTCCCTGCAGTGATCTCTGATTTCAGAGTACTTTGAGGTCCTTATATTCATATTTGTATTATAATTATTTATAATGGATTACATTTACCCTACTAGACTGATCTCCTTGATGGCAAAAGCCATGTCTTATTTATCTTTGTATCCTGTTAGAACCTGAATTGTTAAATTGACCCTCAAAATGCAGAATTGGTCACCTCAGGAAATAATGAGTTCCCTGTCTTTGGAAGTTTTCATGTAGCATCTGGATGACTGTTTCCTGGGGATGTTGTAGAGAGGAGTAATATTAATATTAGTTAGCATTTCTATGGTGCCTTAAGTTTTATTCCAGCAAGGAGCAGCTCAGATCCTTATATATGCCTTTGTCCAAGAGTCAGATGCCTCTTTTAGGGAAGATTATCCTCTTTGACAGCTGTGTGTAATTTTGGGAAGAATGCATATGGTGAGGGATAAGGTAAAGGATGAAGATGCTCTGTCTATCTGACCACATCAGAGATGCAGCATAACTTAGTGGACAGATAAATGGCTAGAAGGCAAGAATATCTGGGTTTGAATCTTGTCTCTAATATATACTTGCTCTGTGACTCTGGGCAAGTCATTTAACTTCCCAGAGCCCCAGATAATTCTCAAGGAAGATAAATTTCAGAAAAGTTACCAAGCTGTATAGTTAAAGGAAATTTCTTCATTCAATTCTCTATAAACCACAGATCTAGTCCTTGTCTAAGTTAGGGCTTAGGGCTTTGTTCAAAACAATTCTTAGGAAGATAACACATCCATATTTTATCATAATTTTGCAGATATGGAAAATGAGCCTTTGGTTAGTGAAGTAACTTGCTCAAGACTGCACAGCTAATAAAATAGCTATTTGGTGGCTGAAGCAGGATTTAAATTTTCATCTCCCAAAATTTGGTCCAGTGCTCACTTTGTCATGCCAGATTTTTGCGTTAGTTCAGTTATTGGCTAAAACAAATGACTTTGGAGTTCCTTCCAACTAGATGATTCTCATTGTCATTCTAGGACCACTCAAACTAAGGAAGAGTGATCTTAGGGCTTGAGCATCTCTAAATGCTGAAAGAGGAAAAGAGACCAAGAGGATAAAACTTGAGCTTTTCCCCAGAGCCTAACATTAGATTCTATTCTGCTTTCCTGGTTTATACCAGATGTGGCTTAATTCCAATGGCAAGTAAAAAATCTCTTGTGATGGGAGCTGCACAGCTGTATTTCTGAATTTACTTCTCTCCAGAAACTGACAAAATGAGACTCAAATGGAAACAGTAGAATAGCTGATTAAAATTAAAAGTTGCTAATTCAGGAGAAATATTTGATGTGTTTTCCTCGAATTTCTTGTGATTCACAGAATCCTTCATTTACTGTGTGTGTTTTTGCTTGTTTAAGGGACTCAACTTTTTTTTCCTCTCTCTCATTCTCTGCCTAGGCTATTCTTGGAAAATGAGCATATAGAGTGTGATGAAACATGTGGTAAGGGCATTGCAGATGCAAACAGAGCCTCATTAATCACAGCAGTCATGGCAGATGAATAGTATAGATCCTGGAATTTTGAAGCATAGAGAACTAACTTCTAAGTCAAGCCCCACATTTTCCAGGTAGGGAACTCAAGATCCAAGGAGCTTCATTCTATTTCCACCTCTTCCACTAGCAGGTTGTGTGTGTGTGTGTGTGTGTGTGTGTGTGTGTGTGTGTGTGTGTGTGTGTGATTCTGGACAAATTCCTTCCATGGTCCCATTTCTCTAGCTCTAAAATGAGGGCTCTGGGTTGGGTGATCTCCACAGTTCCTTAAACTGACACCAGGACTTATCCAAAGTCACATAGTGAGTTCAAGCCAGATCTAAGAATACAAAACTCAGGGAATAAGATTTTTGAGTTGGAAAATACCTCAGATATGTTGAAGGTCTTTAACCTGGAGTCTGTGAACATATTTTTTAAAAAATATTTTGATAATTGTGATTTAATATAATTTAATATAATGTTTTCTTTGTAATCCCATGCATTATATTTTGTACAATTAAAAACAATATTCTAAACGTTACCAGGCTGTCAGAGTTAGAACCATGACCCCTGAAAAGTTTGAGTGAATTAGACTAGATCAGAGTCTATCAGATTCACCATTACATAATTAATTAGCAGAGCCCAAAATTTAAATCAATCCTTTTTTAACACCAGAGTGGCTCCTTTCACTAATAGCTGCCTATTCATAGGAGAGTTTGAAGTCTGGTCATAAACTTTATTAATTTCCCTGGTTGTTTTGAGTTTTAATTTTTAAAAATGCATCTGAAGTTTTGTTTTTCTCTTACTTTGAGGGTTTGACTAGTATACTTTTCCTGGGTCAGTACACTATTTCAACTGCCTTTGTCTGCTAAGGGAAAAGGTATCCATGGATTAAAGTGACTTGAGAGTCCATCTTCAAATCACTTGGGGCAACTATGCCAGGTTCCGAGTCAGGAGGATCTGAGTTCAAATCTGCTCTAAGACACTTATCTTTGTTTATTTGTTTATTTGCTAAGGCAATTGGGGTTAAGTAACTTGCCCAGGGTCACATAGCCAGAAAGTGTTAAGTGTCTGAGGTCACATTTGAACTCGGTCCTCCTGACTTCAGGGTTGATGCTCTCTCCAGTGTGCCACCTAGCTGTCCTCATGTCCTCAGACACTTAATAGCCATGTGATTCTGAACAAGTTATTTAGCTGCATTTGCCTCAGTTTCCTCATCTGTAAAATGTACTGGAGAAGGAAATGGCAATCCATTCAAGTATCTTTCTCAAGGAAACACCAAATAGGATCATACAGTCAAACATGACTGAACAATGACTTGGGAACACTTTTTAGCAACTAATCCTTTTGTTTTTGAGCTTATATGATGCCTGGTAAAACATCTGCAGCACAGTCCAGATGTGCCATTGTGTACATATGCCCCTATGTAGGTATTAGTAAGCAAATGCTGGGTTCTGGTTTCCTTCTGGCCCTTCATTTCCTTAACAGCTCCTACAATTAATCTACTAAGCAGCAGAACCTGTGCTCAGAGTTCAGTTTGCCCCTAGGGAGGCAAACAACATCATTTGCAGGTTAGTAATTGCAATTGAAGGTACCAGATCTGCCCAATCTTTCCTAACAAAGAAACAATTGTGCGGGAAGTTAAGACTGGGTTCTCTAACACCATTCTAGAATTGAATTTTCTGGAATTGAGGTGGGTAGGAAAGAAAAAAGATCAGGACTTTATTGTCATGAACTTCAGTGTTTTTCTAGTTCAACCTAAAGCTAAATAGAGAAGCCAGTGTGGTGCAGTAAGAAAAAAAAAACCAAAAAAACAAAAAAACACCAAAATCCACTAACTTTGGAATCAGGAGATCTGAGTTGAATTTAGGCTATAACACTTATGAAGCTGTTTGATTCTGGCCAACCCCCTTTACCTCTCACAGCCTCAGTTTCCTCATCTATAAGACCATTCAAAGGAAAGTGCTTTGAAAACCTTAACGTTCTGAGTAGGAAAAAGAGTTAGAAATTTCTTTTAGGGAACATTGACCAAAGGCCACATTATCTGCCTGCAGAGCTTTGTTGATGGGCAATATCCCTTCGTAGTCATTTCCAATTTTGGACAGATCTGATTTGTGGGGAATTCTTCCTTACATTTAGCCTAACTCTGCTTCTGTTCCTTATCAGTCGGTATCTGTAGAGTCAAGTAGAAAAAAGTCTTCTGCCTCCTCCACATGCAAATTGTTCAAGTATATAAAGACCGAGGTCCACTCACTATGTGGGTAGTTAAATTTCCCGTGCAGATGGATATTAATAGAGTCCTGATAATGGCATAAAAATTTCCCTTTAACATAGATATACCCCCCACTAAGAATGGGCATGTGTAGTCAAGGAGGTTCAATAATATCACACATTATATTTAATTTACCCCTTTCATCTAAAGATATCAAAGAAATCCATTAATTTTACCTCTTACCACTCTTGGAGAATAGATAAATAGCAGGCATTATAGTCTTTTTAAGTAAATGGGCAAGTCAAGGAATGGAGGTGAAAAATTATGCTTGGTAAGGCATTTCCATTCAAGTTGAATAGTCTTGACTTTTGGTCCAAAAACTCTCTCTCCCTTCTTTTCTTTTTCTAATATTCTCTCTTCTCCTCTCCTCTTCCCTCATCTCCTCTCCCTCCTCTCCTCTTCCCTTCTCTCCTCTCCTCTCCTCTTCTCTCTGTCTCTGTCTCTCTCTGTCTCTGTCTCTCTGTCTCTCTTTCTCTGTCTCTCTCTGTCTCTGTCTCTGTCTCTCTGTCTCTGTCTCTCTCTGTCTCTGTCTCTCTCTGTCTCTCTCTCTCTCTCTCTCTGTCTCTCTCTGTCTCTGTCTCTCTCTGTCTCTCTCTCTCTCTCTGTCTCTCTTTGTCTCTGTCTCTGTCTCTCTGTCTCTCCTCCTCTTCCTCTCTCTCTCTCTCTGTGTCTCTCCTTGTCTCTCTTCCTCCTCCTCCTCCTTCTTTTTTCTTCTTCTCCTCTTCTCCTTTCTTCTTCTTGTTTTTTCTTCTTCTTCTTTTCTTCCTCCTCCCCCTCTCCCTCTCTCCCTCCCCCCTCTCTTTGTTGGAACATGCCAGTTTTCTCTGTGGCAAGGTAGGTGGAGAGGACTCATTAACATTATTGTTATCATGAATTAATATTTATTGGGTTCAAGACTCCAATTAAATCAGGGAAGGCTGTTCTTATGTTAGAGAGAAATGTTTTCTTCTGTTTCCCACCCACAGAGTCTCACACACTAGCAGGAAAGGACCTTAGAACATAGAAACACAGACTATTGCAATTAGAAGGAATTATTTATTAGAAATTTACAAATAGTTTGGTCAAACTTCATTTTATAGATTAAGAAATTGAAGCTCAGAAAAGCAACTTTCTCAGTATCATATGAGTTGGTGGATTCAGGATTAGAACCCAGGTTCCCTGATTTCCAACCTAGTACTTTTTTATTACATTAATTCCTATATTCTTCTGTTTGTATAGGTTATATCACAGGAATAGCTCAAAAAGTTTTCTTTGCCAAGTATAGAGACTTTGTATTTCTAGAACTAAGTCTAAGATTCAGAAGGAACTCATGTGTTCTAGTGGGAGCCCACATGAATCCAGGTCTCATCCATATGGAATGAGCTAAAAATCTCTCTGCATTCAGGTAGGAAATGGTCATATGTATTTATGTGTCTTCAAGGACACGATACTTTTGTCAGCATTTAATATACTTTAAATAAGCTTAAATGTAGATCTTGATGTAGAGACTATTGTCAGGGAATTGGTATTTTGGGGCTTATATATACAACCAGGGATCAAGAGTGATGCTGGGATGGAATTGTAAAAGAGTATTGATGATCAGATTAAAATGGGTCCCAGACTTAAAAGTTACCACATTGATCATTCTTTTTCAAAATGTTTATAGAGGTAGCACTGCCCCGTGGAAAGAATGATGAATTAGTTGATGGGAAATTTTTGCTTTATACCAGTTTTAACTATTAACTTGCTCTTGGCCTTGGTAAAGTATTTTCTTTCTTGAATTTTCTTCTTCTGTAAAATGAAGGGAATAGACAAGCTAAATATAGAGAACTTTTCTATCTCTTAAAGGTCAGCATATCCTGGATTTGTATGATTTGTATTTAGAGCATCTAGAGATTAGAAGACTTGTCATGATCATCCAGCTAGTATGTGTCAGAGTCATGAATTGAACTCACTTTGAAGAGGAAGAGAGTGGGCTGTGATAGCTACTTTAGTAAGTATATTGCACATGTTCTAACTCACTAATAATTAAATAAAACCAAATTAAAGTAACTCTTGAGGTTCTATTTCATATCTATCAGATTAGCAGAATTGACCAAAAAAATCATAAATGCTGGATGAACTGTGATGAAACAGGCACATTTAATGCATTGTTGGAAGAGCTGTGGATTAGTCCAGTCATTCTGGAAAGCTATTTGTAACTATGAGCCCAAAGTTAACAAATTGGGTATACCATTTGGCCCAATATACCACTACTATGTTCCAAATACATCACACACACACACACACACACACACACACACACACACACACACACATACACTTTCTTTTTGTGATGAGAAAGAAATGGAAACTAAGGCAATTCTAATTGGGGAATGTCTGAATTATTTATGGTAAGGGAATATAATGAGATGCTCTTGTGCTATAAGAGTAACGAAAAGGTTGTTTTCTGCAAAACTTGGGAAGATTGGTATGAACTGATACATATTAAAATGGACAAAACCAGGAGAACAATTTATTTAGAAACAGTAACACTATGAAAATGAATGTTTAATACATGGTAAGTGTGATATGGACAGAGGAA
The DNA here is from genome assembly GCF_048593235.1 of Sminthopsis crassicaudata. NCBI lineage: Eukaryota > Metazoa > Chordata > Mammalia > Dasyuromorphia > Dasyuridae > Sminthopsis > Sminthopsis crassicaudata. The sequence continues at coordinate 235,396,337 of NC_133618.1, read as the reverse complement.
AAGAGCCATGTAAAGTGCATTAAGAAAATATGAGGAGAGAACACTTTCAGCTTGAGCTTAAGAGAAGACTTTAGGAGCAACTGAACTTAAAAAAAATGGAGGGATTTTATGAGTTGATGGTGAGATGGTAGTAAATTCCAGATGGATAGACTTCAAGAATGTCAACAAGGTGAAGGGAGAATGCCTGGACTGACCAGTCAGGAAGATCTGTATTAAAATCTTGCTGTGACCCTCATTAATCTTTTATCTTGGTTTTCTTATCTGTAAAATGATGGGATTAGACTTGATACCATCTCAGGTCCTTTCTAGATAGCCAGGAGCCTGATTTTGGAGGGGTTTAGATGCTAGGCTAGCATATTTTTATTTCTCTCTATATAATATGCATATTATATATATATATATATATATATATATATATATATATTTATAGATGATAGGGAATCACTGAAGGTTTTTGAGGATAGGAGGAGACAGATTTCAGACCAGTATATATCTTTTTAAAACATATCCAATCATTTTAAACATATTTCCATATTTGTTATGTTGTACAAGAAAAATCGGACCAAAAAAGAAAAAAAACCTTGAGAAAAAAAAGTAAACAAACAAAAAAGGTGAAAATACTGTACTTAGATCCACATTCAGTCTCCATAGTTTTCTCTCTAGATGCAGTTGGCATTTTCCATTCCAAGCCTATTGGAATTGTCTTAGATCATTGCATTGTTCAGACCTGTATATTAAGGCTATTTGGGCAGGTGTATGAAGGATAAATAGGGAAACTAGAGGCAAGGTGACTTTCCTATTATGCTCCCTGTTAAGAGACTATTAGAATAATGTAGGCAAGGGGTCATTGGGGGACTGAACTAGAAGTTTAGCCTTGTAAGGAGACAGAAGAACATGGATTTGAGAGATATCATGGCATGAGGATTGGCAAATTTTGGCAATAAATTAGCTGGAGAGGAAGAAACAACAATCTCCCAAGTCATAGGTTTTCAAACTGAAAGGATTGGAAAAGATAATCTGGTCAAACCTTGAAATCCTATGGAGTATTTTTTTGTGCTCCACTCTCCCTCATTCCTCACAGTTTATTCATTGCCAAATTCTGTGAGTCAAGTGAAATGACTTGGCCCAAGGTTCCACATGTAAGTAACAGAATTTGAATTTGAATCCAGTTCCTTTGACAGAAAATCCACTGGGTTGGTTTTTTTTTTTTTTTTTTTTCCATTTTACCACAGTATTTGAATCTGAAAGTGGATAGGCAGTCAACTGGTACTGGGGATTAGAGCTCTGCAGTTGGAGTTCAAATCCAGCCTCAGGCTCCACAAATTACTTAATCTCTCTTTGGTTTCATCATCTTTAAAATGGGGATAATAATAATATTTATGTCCCAAGGAGGTTGTTATGATAAAATGAGATAATATTTATAAAACACAATGCAAGTCTTACAATGAATTATATATGCTAGCTATTATTAGTAGTCCTATCAATGGAAATGGATTAGTTAGAAGGAAGGCTAAATTTAGAGGGAAAGACAATGAAATCTATTTTGAACATGATCATACATACATACATACATACATACATATGTTTTTTAATGGTTGAATGAACAATTGGATCATCTACTACAGACTAATTGTATACATATTATGTTATTTCTAAGTAGCAGATGACAGGAGAACAGTATACTTGGAATTCTCTCTGAAGCCTGCTTCTTTAGCTGTTTGCTTTCTGTCAACCTGCTCCATAGAAGAGAGAACATAATGGATTCTTAACAACCCACACAGATCTAATTTAAAACTTAAGTGGCTCCAGGTTTCCATAGAGTGCATTTGTCTAGTGACCATGAATGCCCGCTACTGTAAGGGCTAGGAACTAGGTGTTCTTAGGCTGTGGCCCTGAACTGGAACATGGAGGTGGTTTCTGAGATGAAGAGGTAGCTTCTAGGAAACAGTTAGATTAGGAACCCGATCACATGTGCAGGGGCGGCAGGGAGGGTGAGGGCAAAGAAAAAGGGGGAAAAGCATCAGAAATAGGAGATGGTAGAAAGGCCTTTATGAGTGAGTGAGTAAAATGGTTGTTGCTTATCCTTCATTCTTGAAGAAGATCAGGACACCAGGGAGGTGATGTCATGTGAACTGGTTTTAAGAGAGGGCAGGCTGTGCAAGGTCCCCTGTCTCATTTTCCCCTTCAGGACTTTCTGGATCTACTGGCCAGATATAGGTCAAGATGACTAGAGATGGCCTAGGATGCAATGGGAGACCTTGACCTTTATAAGCTAAGATCTTCAACAGGTCTCAGTTTGATTGAGGCTGTACCTATTCCATGATTTGAGTAAAATGGAAGGAAGAAGAAATGGGGAAACACATAATGAGGAGGAAATTGAATTAAGCAGTCTAGTACACTGGAATAAAAGCTAACTTTGGAGTCAAATTACATCCTTGAGTTAAAATTTCTCCCACTTAGTACTAGTGTGAATTTGGGGGAATCATTTTATCTCTATGAGGCTTAGTCTCCTTATCAAATGAGGAGTTTGAATTATATAACCTCAGAGGTCTCTCCCAGATTTAGATCTATGATCCAATGAAAATCCATAGAGAAAAACATAGAAAGATAGAGAAGGCAGGTTGGCAGTAGCTTACTGGTTGACCTGCTACATTTCCTCTCTAGTCCATCCTTCGTTCAGCTGCCAAAGCACATGTCTAACTTTGTCACTCCTACACACACACACACACACACACACACACACACACACACACCCTAGCAATGGTTCCCTATCACTTTTATAATCAAATACAAAATCTTCTATTTGGCATCCAAAACCCTCCATAACCCAGATCTCTCCTATCTTCCTAGTCTCTTATACCATATACCTTCCTCCATGAGCTCTTTGACTCAATGGCACTGATCTCCTTGCTGGACTATTCCCTATGCTTGGAACATTTTTCTTCCTCACCTCTGTATCTTGGTTTTCCTCAGTCATCTAAAATCCCATCCTTTATATAAAGTGTTTCCCAATCATTCTTAATCCTAGTTCCTTGTCTCTGTTGATTATTTCCTATTTATATAGGTTGTTTGTACATAATGGTTAGTATGTTGTATCCTTCATTAGACTGTAAACTCCTTGAGGGTGAGGACTGTATTTTGCCTCTTTGTATTTCCATTGCTTAGCACAGTTCCTGGCACATAGAAGATGCTTAATAAAGACTCGTTGACTGACTAATAGAGAAACAGTACAATCTAATGGAAAGACTTCCAGGAACGAGATCCATTGGGTTTCAGTAGAGGTTGCAAAGACTTTAGGAATTATCTAGCCTGTCATTCTTATTTGACATATAAGGAGAATGAAGTCAAGAAAAGAGAAGTTATTCAAGGCCACAGAGGGAGCAAATTGTAGAATAAGAATTCAAACTGATTTTTCTGGCTGCAGATTCAGAACTAAGCCCTAAAGGAAATTAACAATGTGGAGACAAGCAGGAAGTGAAGCTAACATTTTTCTGTTCATATGATTGGAGCCTAAGTGCCATTCTGGAGAAACATTTTTTTTGAAGAGGGAGATATTTTATCCCCAATCTATAAATGTAGGCAAAATTGTAGGCATGAGCTGTCTCTGATCACACATGTTTTATACACCTATACCTTGCAATGTATGCACAGGTCACACATGTCCTTTTCCATGAATGTTTCCTAGACATGTCTATTATTTCCACTGATAGTATATGTATTTGTGAGAAAGAGGGCTAAATTATCTATTGACCTCTTTATATTATTCTATTTCATTAAATGCTTTTGCTTTGAACTAAATGTGTCATCTGGCTGACTAGTAAATTTTACCCATTAGTGGGAGTTAGTGAGACATGGTTTTGATTGAATACACATCTCTTATTACATGAGACACATCTCTTATTATGAAAGCAAGCTAGAAAAAAAAAAAAGCTGCATATGTAACCAGTAGGTGGTACTGTGGGAATGTACAACATGCTGCTTGTTCTTCTAAATCAAGGGTTCATAATCTGGGGGCTATAATTTTTTCAAATGTTTCAATAACAATATACTTAGCTCCCTTAGTAATCTCACATATTTTATTTTGTACATTTAAAAATATCATTCTAAAAAGGGATCCATAAGCATTACCAGATTGCCAAAGGGCCTTGGAAATTAAGAATCCCTACAAAAGCCATCAATAGGACCAAGATATATGATGACTATTAATCATTCATTGGTTTAACTCCTATGTGACATCTTTTAAACTCTTAAATCATCTAGAGATATGCATGTTAATCAATCTCTTAACTCACAACTCCAACTACTGCCACTTCCTTTCCTTTCCTTTTCAATATATCCTTAATCAAATGACTCAGCAAAAGCATCACTATCTTAGTAAGCAGTTTAATTGGATTCAACAGAAGGCTAATAAAAGCATTACTGGCATATACCACAATCTATATTCCATTTGATCTCCCAGGGACAGAAAAGTGCTCTCTCAGCTTCTCTCTGTCTCTCTCTGTTTCTATCTGTCTCTGTCTGTCTCTGTTTTTCTATCTCTGTTTCTTTTTCTCTTTGTTTCTTTCTCTTCACACACACACACACATACACACACACACACACACACACACACATTTCTAGCTCAGGGCAGATGATGAGAGAGTTAAGATTTCCTACATTCTCATAAAACAGATAATAGCTAGCATTTATATAGCACCTTAAGGTTTGGAAATACTTAGAAAATTCATTTTATCCTCACAACAACCCTGGGAGTGAGGTGCTATGATTTTTTTTTTTCATTTTTCAAAAGAGATGAATAAAAACAGAGACAGGCAGCAGTTAAGCAACTTTCCAGGCTCGGATTGCTTAGTAAGTAGCTAATGCTGAATTAGAATTTAGATTTTCCTTCCTCCAGGTCTAACACACTATCCACCGTACCACTTAGCAAGTTGCCTGAAGTTAATTCATTATTTTTTGTTTACATTAGGGCTAGAGCCCTGTAGAAATTTTCATGATCATACCAACAGGTGAATATAAGATCAAATTTACTCTCTCAATTGCTCTCCTGAATTTCAGAATTCAACATAATCTAATTGTGTCTCTTTTTTTTTAGTTCCTAAGGATTAAAATGAGGGTGCTCCTAAAAACAACCAAAACTCCAAACCCCTCAAAACCCCAACCCCAAACCCAAGCAACAGCAATAACAACTCTAGAATTAATGTAGTATTTAGCCTGACTGCACAAATCTAATGCCAATAGCAGTTGGAGAAAGGCAAGAGTTCAAACTGTCATTTTTCTCTCCAAAGCCCAGTTCAGCTTTCCTTTCTTTCTTTTTAATTCTGAACTTAAAAAATCTAAACTTAAAATTATGAAAATAAAATTAATATTTCCATATACAAAGCATATCAGAAAAAGGACTATACATAAAATTTTAGCTGTTACATATAGCTTGCCTTTCCTTTTAAGTATATAATAAATTCAACTTGTCACTTTCAAAACTTTCCTGTTTGTGCTTTCTTCTGTCCTTCCTTTTGTTCTTTTTCATGCATTACAAAATGCTTGAATGATCTTTTCTTTCTCTCTTTTTTTGCAAACCCTTCATCACAAAATGAAAAAGAAAGAAAAATCAAAGCCTTGTAAGAAGTGTGCATAATCAAGCAAAACAAATCCCCACTTTGGCTATGCTTAAAAATATATCTTATGTTTCATTCTTCATTTTGAATATGTCATTCATATGTGTGGAGGTAGATAACCTTAAAATTTCTTGAATCGTAGTTGGATATTCAGTATTCTTAAGTTGAAGTTGTTTTTCTTCATAATGTTGTTGTATAAATTGTTCTCTTGGTTTTGCAAGCTTTATTTTGTATTCATTTATGTACATTTCCCCAAGTTTCTCTGAAACTATGATTTCATAGTTTCTTAATGGTGCTATATTTCATTTTTTATGCCAGAATCTGGTCAGCTGTTTCCCCCTTTTATAGGTTCTCCTATCTTATAGTTTTTTGAGTTGGTATAAATATATATGTATGTTTCTATCTATCTATCTGTATAGTTTTATTTTGTTTTTTTCTTCTCTTTGATATCTTTGGTGTATAGATCTTGTGGAACAGTTAGATTGAATGAATAATAGTTTAATGATTTTTTGAATATAGTTCCAAATTGCTTTCCATAATAATGGAACCAATTATATATAGCTCCACCATTAATGCATAGCTTCATGCTCTAATATATATGCCTGTTTTTCTGAAGTCTCTGCAACAACAAAAATTTTTTATTTGTCATCTTTGTCAATCTGATTGGTATCAGGTAGGATCTCTGAGTAGTTTAAAATGTACATTTCTCTAATTATTAGTAATTTGGAACTTTTTTTCATATGACTATAGATAGCTTGTGCTTCTTTTTTGAGAAATGCTTATTTCTTCTCTTTGAATATTTATTACTAGGGAATACTTATTGTTCTTATTCATTTGAATCAGTTCCTTATGTATCTTGGATATTAGATCTTTATCTGTAAAATTTACTACAAAGATTTTTTTCTCAGATTATTTCCCTTCTAATTTTATTCCCAATAGATTAATTTGTGTAAAAACTTAAACTTGTATAAATAAAATTGTCCATTTTCTTTTCCATGATCTTTTTGATCTCATGTGGTCAAGAACTCTTATACAAAGTTACAAAAATATTTCCTTCCTTGTTCCTCAAATTTCTCTATGATGTAATCTTTTGTATCTGTAATATATATATATATATGTTGTGTGTGTGTGTGTGTGTGTGTGTGTGAACTTTCCTTGGTATGTGATGGGAGCTGCTGATCTGCACCTGATTTCTTCTAAACCATTTCCCAGTTTTCCCAAGGTCTTTATCAGATATACGTTCATTACACAGTAGTTGTGGTCTTTGGGTTTATTGAACACTTATTGTTGTTTGGTTGTTTCAGTCATGTCTCACTCTTTGTGACCCCATTAGGAGTTTTCTTGGCAAAGGTACTGAAGTGGTTTGCCATTTCCTTCTCCATATTGAAAACTGTTATTATAATAAAATGCTAGCATTAATACAATCCTTTACAGATATAGTCTCATTTTATATTCAAAACAGCTCTGGGACTTAAGTACCATTATCCCCATTTTACAGATGAAGAAACTGAAACAAAAAGAGGTTAAGTGACTCTCTCAGGGTTATACAGCTATAATATATATGAGACATAATTTAAATTCAAGTCTCCTTGACTCTGGCTCAGCTCTCCATCTACTAATTCACTTAGCTGTGCCTACTATATTTGCTTGATTTGTATATTGTTTACCTAATCTCTCTCAGTCTTTGACTCTCTCCCTGTCTCTCTCCCTCTCTTTCTGTTTCTGTCTCTGTCTCTCTTTTAACTAGCACCAAATAATTTTGATGATCTGCCTCACTTTCCAAAGACTTGAATATAGTTTCCTATGCCATCGTCAACCTATAAGTCCATCAATGAAATTTAACTCTACATCAAGGAAACAGCACTAAGACCTCGCCAGTGTTTAACACATTGGCTAGCAACAAAGTAGCCACTTAATAAATCCTCACCAACTTGACTCAAATTGCCTATCTATGTCTTTCTTTGACTGAGAGTATATATAGTCTTAATTACTCCACAGTTGTTATGTGCAGGGGACTGTGCTAAGCACCATAGATGTAGAAATAAACAAGGTCCAATTCCTACCTATTGGAATCTACTAGAGGACATAAAGACTCTCTACAGTCTGAGATCACTTCAAGGATTTCAAGGATTGATCACAGAATAAAAAACTTCTCCATGTTTTGTTTTGTTGTTTTTTCTTACGATTTGTTGTGTCCAAAAATTCCATCCTTTTGGAGATAACCTGGCAATGAGTTTCTTATTCTCAGATGACAGACATATAGACTTTCTCTAGACCTGTACTAGGAGCCTTTCCTGCTTGGTAAAGATGTTTCAAGCTAGAAGTCTACTGGTGTAACCTTAAAGAACCAAGGATAAGCACCACACCATGAAAAGGCATTGGAGGACAACACTGAAGAAGGAAGACATGTACAAAAATGTATTTCCAACCTTATTTCATAAACTTCTCCTCTCCACACATTCTACGAGCAGGCCAGACTGAAGAAGTGTGGTACACCAGACAGAAATGGATCAGATGATGTGGGTGAAAGTCCTGACTCTGCCACTTGCTACCTCTGTGACTTAACTTCTCTGGACCTCAATTTACTCATTTATAAAATAAAGCAGTTGAATGGAATAATTTTTTTTATAGTTTTTATTTATCAGATATATGCATGAGTAATTTTACAGCATTGACTGTTGCCAAACTTTTTGTTCTAATTTTTCCCCTCCTCCCCTCCCCCAGATGGCAGGTCGACCAATACATGTTAAATGTTAAAGTATAAATTAAATACAATATATGTATACATATCCAAACAGTTGTTTTGCTGTACAAAAAGAATTGGACTTTGAAATAGTGTACAATTAGCCTGTGAAGGAAATAAAAAATGCAGGCAGACAAAAATAGAGGGATTGGGAATTCTATGTATGTGGTTCATACTCATCTCCCAGAGTTCTTTCACTGGGTGTAGCTGGTTCAGTTCATAACTGCTCTATTGGAATTGATTTGGTTCATCTCATTGTTGGAGGGCCACGTCCATCAGAATTGGTCATTATATAGTATTGTTGTTGAAGTATATAATGATCTCCTTGTCCTGCTCATTTCACTCAGCATCAGTTGATGTAAGTCTCTCTAGCCTTTCTGAAATCATCCTGGTCATTTCTTACAGAACAATAATATTCCATAATATTCATATATCACAATTTATTCAGCCATTCTCCAATTAATGGGCATCCACTCAGTTTCCAGTTTTTGGCCACTACAAAGAGGGCTGCCACAAACATTCTTGCACATACAGGTCCCTTTCCCTTCTTTAAGATCTCTTTGGGATATAAGCCCAGAATAGTAACACTGCTAGATCAAAAGGTATGGACAGTTTGATAACTTTTTGAGCATAGTTCCAAATTGCTCTCCAGAATGGCTGGAGGTATTCACAATTCCACCAACAATGTATCAGTGTCCCTGTTTTCCCACATTCCCTGCAACCTTCTGCATTATCTTTCCTTGTCATTCTAGCCGATCTGACAGGTGTGTAATGGTATCTCAGAGTTGTCTTAATTTGCATTTCTCTAATTAATAATGACTTGGAGCATCTTTTCAAATGGCTAGAAATCAGTTCAATTTTTTCATCTGAGAATTGTCTGTTCATACCCTTTGACCATTTATCAATTGGAGAATGGCTTGATTTCTTATACATTAGTGTCAATTCTCTATATATTTTGGAAATGAGGCCTTTCTTGGAACCGTTGACTGTAAATATGTTTTCCCAGTTTATTGTTTCCCTTCTAATCTTATCTCCATTAGTTTTGTTTGTACAAAACCTTTTCAATTTGATATAATAAAAGTTTTCTATTTTGTGATCAATAATGATCTCTGGTTCTTCTTTGGACATAAATTCATTCCTTTCCCATAGGTCTGAGAGGTAAACTATTCCTCTAATTTATTTATAATCTCATTCTTTATTCCTAGGTCATGAACCTATTTTGACCTGATTTTGGTGTACGGTTTTAAATGTGGGTCAATGCCTTTCTGCCATATTAATTTCCAATTTTCCCAGCAATTTTTGTCAAACATTGAGTTCTTATCTCAAAAACTGGGGTCCTTGGGTTCATCAAATACTAGATTATTAAAGTTATTGATTATTTTGTCCTTTGGACCTAACCTATTCCACTGATCAACTAGTCTATTTCTTAGCCAATACCAAATGGTTTTGGTAACTGCTGCTTTATAATATAATTTTAGATCTGGTACAGCTAGGCCACCTTCATTTGATTTTTTTTTTCATTAATTCCCTTGAAATTCTTGACCTTTTGTTTTTCCATATGAACTTTGTCGTTATTTTTTATAGGTCATTAAAATAGTTTTTGGGGAGTCTGATTGGTATAGCGCTAAATAAATAGATTAGTTTAGGTAGTATTGTCATCTTTATTATATTTGCTCACCCTACCCAAGAGCATTTAATGTTTTTCCAATTAGTTAGATCAGATTTAATTTGTGTGGAAAGTGTTTTGTAGTTTTGCTCATATAGTTTCTGATTTTCCCTTGGCAGATAGATTCCTAAATATTTTATACTATCGGTAGTTACTTTAAATGGAATTTCTCTTTGTAATTCTAACTGTTGGATTTTGTTAGTGACATATAAGAATGCTGATGATTTATGTGGATTTATTTTGTATCCTGAAACTTTGCTAAAGGTGTGGATTATTTCTAATAGCTTTTTAGTAGAATCTTTGGTTGAGATCCCCCATTAATATAATTTTGCTATTTCTTCTTGCATATCTCTTAACTTCTTTAGTAATTTCCATGCTATAACCATTTGGTACATATATGTTTAGTATTGATATTGCTTCATTTTCTATGGTACCCTTTAATAAGATATAGTTTCCTTATCTCTATTAATTAGATCTGCTCTGCTTTTACTTAATCTGAGATCAGAATTGCTACCCTTACTTTTTTCTCCCCCTTACCTGAAGCATAATGCATTCTGCTCCAGCCCTTTACCTTCATTCTGTATGTATGACTATGCTTTTTTATGTGTTTCTTGTAAACAGCATATTGTAGCATTTTGGCTTGTAATCCAGTCTGCTATCTGCTTTCGTTTTATAGGGAAGTTCATCCCATTCACATTCACAGTTAAAATAACTAATTCGATATTTCCTGCCATCTTCTTTACCCTAGGTTATGCTTTTCTCTTTCCTTCTCTTCTCCCCAGTATTTTGCTTTTGATGACTAGCTCCCTCAAACATCTTCTTCCTTTAAAGTCCCTCCACTTTTCTACCTTTTCTCTAATTCTTCTATTTTCCCTTCTCTTAGTCTTTCCCTTTCTTTTCCCCCCTTCCCTCCTACTTCCCTATAAGGTGAAATAAGTTTCTTTATGATACCAAATATGTGTGATATTATCTCTTAGAGCCAAATCTGATGACAGTAAGATTCACACAATCCCTCAATTATAATATATATTTTTTTGCCTCTTTGTGAGATATAATTTCCTTTGTTTTATCTTCTTTTTCCTCTTCTTCCAGTATGATCCCTTTACTACCTCTAGTTTCTTTTTCATATTATCATAATACAATCAAATTATACCTACATTCTCTCAGTATACCCATAACAGAAATATAGTTCTCAAAAGTTCTTTCCTTTTTACCTTTTTATGCTTCTCTTGAGTTCTGTGTTTGGAGATCAATTTTTTTGTTCAGTTCTGGTCTTTTCATTATTAATAGGTGAAATTCACCTATATCATTGAATGTCTATTTTTTTCCTTGAAAGATAATGCTCATTTTAGCTGGATAGCTTATTCTTGGCTGTAATTCCAGTTCCTTTGCTTTTCACAATATCAGATTCCAGTCCTTTTGATCCTTTAAGATGTAAGCTGCTAGGTCTTGAGTAATTCTAATTGTGCCTCCTCAGTATTTAAATTGTTTTTTTCTGGCTACTTGCAATATCTTTTCCTTGGTATGATAGTTCTGAGATTTAGCCACAATATTCTTTGGGGATTTAATTTTGGGGTCTCTTTCAGGAGGTGATTGGTAGATTCTTTCTATGGCTATTTTACCTTCTGATTCTTAAATATCAAGGTAGTTTTCTTTTATGATTTCCTGTAAGATAATGTCTAGATTCTTTTTTTTTTCATCATGGCTTTCAGGAAGCCCAATAATCTTTAGATTATCTTTCCTAGATCTATTTTCCAGGTCATATTTTCATATTTTCTTCTATTTTTCCATTTTTTTTTGTTTTTGTGTTTGACTGATTCTTGAAGCCTTCTTGAGTCATTCACCTCCATTTGTTCAATTCTAATTTCTAGTGTATTATTTTCTTCAATTACCTTTTTTTAGCTCCTTTTTCAATTGGCATTGTTTTTCCATTTTTCCCATTCCTTCTTTCAATGATCTCATTTCATTTCTCCATTTTTCTTCTAATTCTCTTTTGAGATGCTTTATGCAATCTTTGAAGAAAGTCTTGTGAAATGGGGACCATTTGGTGCCATCTGGATTCAGCAGACTGTTCCCCTGCCCCATTGAAACAGACCTATTCTGAAGTTCTTTCAAGGTATCTTCTAGAAATGTGTTGTACTCCAAATATTTGTGGATTCTTTGACTTCAAAGCCAGTTTAGAGGCTTAATCTGCTGTTGTTTTGAGAGAAGTTTAGAAAAGATTACCGAGAGTCATGTCTGCTCTCCACCATCTTGGTTCCATCCCTGTTTAATACTTTTATCTTTTTAAAACAAAATTTCTCCCACTTACTTAATAGTATTTTTTCTAATTACCTGTAAAGATATGTAAAAGATAAAGATCATGTATAAAGATTTCAATATTCACTTTTACAAGATTTTGAGTACCAAATTTTTCTTCCTTTTTCCTCTTCCTCTTCCTCCTTCTTCTCCCCCTCCCCAAAATAGCAAGAAATATGATATAGGTTATTCATGTCTGATCATATTAATCATATTTACATATTATTCACATTGTGAAAGAAGAATCAGTAGGAAATATCTATTTATTAATATTGCTACTTATGACCTGAGTTTAGAGAAAGAATCACAAAATAGAAGAGATTTGAGGTATAGACTTGAAGTCACCTCTTCAAGTACATATGTTTGCTGCTCTGTGTTCATAGCTGCCATGGTGGCTATACCCTGGCTCCACTAGGATGTGGTAAGGATAGAGGTGAGAAATCTTCCTGTTTTTGCTAGAAATCTAAGGGAAAGGTTGCCTGAGTCCACATGACCCACTGGAAAGAGAGACTGTTTCAAAAGAGAATGGAAGTTGTCTTTACTTCTTACCACTCCTAGAATGGGTGGGTTTTCCTGGTTCAGTTGCCAATTCTCTTTGACTTTGACTCCAGTTACAGAAGCCAATAAAAGATTTCTGTAACACCTCAAAATGCACAATCTTTCAGAAATGTCAATCAGTCAATAAGTACTCATTAACCATCTACTCTGTTTCCTTTGTATGTGGGATACAAAGGAAAGAAAAAAGACCAACTCTGCTCTTGAGGAGTTCCCAATCTAATAAGGGAGATAACATTCAAATTATATAGTCCAAATACAGGATAGATTGGAAATAATCAATAAAGTGGAGATACTAGAATTAAGAGGGATAGGGAAAGGTTTTTTGTAGAACATAGGATTTTAGCAGGGAGTTGAAGAAAGCCAGTGAACCCAAGAGAAGATAAAGAGAGAGAGTATTCTAGATATGAGGGACAGCTAGCAAAAATGCCCAAAGGTAGACTGGAGTGATGAGGTTAGTGACAGTCAGAGAGTTGTGGAAATTCCCTTTTGGTCAGAGGTGCAGATTCTTTGTGAAGGAATTCATGAACCCGAAATATTAATATTAATTAAATAAATGGAAGTTTATTGTTGGTTAGGAAGTCAGTTTTGCTAAGAGACTGACTTCTTTAGTGGCAAAGTCCTATTAGGGAAATGGAGGCTGGCACTGAGAAGAGAATGCCTTCTCAGCGGGCAGGGTCCTGCTTTGGATCCTCTGTAAAGAATGTGTTCAGAAATTTCCCTTTAAAAAGGAATCTTGAGGCTCAGATTTTAGGTTGAAAAAAAAGCCAAAGTCCCCAAGCCTAGATGCTTATCAATATCCAGCCCAGATCTTCAATTGGAACTTAAAAGGATCTGGCATCTCCAGAAGATCAATGGGGTGCTTTTTGACCAAGATTTCTAATTGAATGATGACACTTAATGTATCTGGGGAGATATGCTTTCCCAGGAGGACCTGAGACTCTAAGATCAAAAGGGAACACAGTTTCAGAATGATCATTTTAAAGGGAACAGTTTCACTCTTCCTCAGGAGCACATCTTCACAGCACCACCATGCGTGTCTAACTCCATTGCCTTTGTTTTATTCTCATGAGAGAACCTTGAAGTCACAAAGGTAGTAAGTGTTCAAGGCTGGATTTGAAAACAGATCCTTACTTTGGAGCTAGTGGTTTTCTGTCATACCATGTAAGTAGTATGTTTTGAATTAAAAGATAGGATACAGACTTTATTTACTATATCTTTGAAAGAGAAATCAACACATTTGACAATCATATTGAGAGAAATGAACTGCGTTCTTTAGGCCCCAAAAGGATCCTAAGGAAGTGATGAATGAAAAGGGAAGGTAATACTCAATTATTCTCTCATTTATAATATTATCACTTTCTCTTCATGAGTTGAACAGCCTCTATGGGGTGGGGGTGGTCATTTAGTTTATCAGTCAATAAGCATTTATTAAGTGCCTATTACATTCAAGGCATTATGCCAAGTGTTGGAGACACAAAGAAAGGCAAAACATGTTTGGAAAAAGTACATATAACAAACAAGATAAATAAAGGGCAGAACCTCTAGGACTATATAACTCAATTCAACAAATATTTGTTGAGTGTTTACTAGGAGGAAAGATATGAACACAAAAATGGAATACTCCTTGACTTTCAATAGTTTCCATTTCCATTGGACAGAGAAAAAGTATGCATAGAAAAATATGGCCAGAACTAATAAAGCAGACTTCCAGACAGAAAACTCCCTCAGCTGAAGCAGATTTGCAATTTATAGTTTTAAAGTGAGTTGTCTGAGGCATTAGATTGTTAAGTAGTTCACCCAGGGTAACATAGCCATTAGGCCTAGTCTGAGCCCAGCTCTCCATTTAGTACATCATGCTACTTCTTGTAGCTTACGATATGAAGAGACACATAATACAGTATGAATTGAGGAGGGAAAAAGCAATAAAAACTAGGGGGATTAGGAAAGGCTGCAAAGAGGAGGTGATAACTGATATGACCTTGAAAGAATATAAAAATTCAATAAGATAAAGTTGAGGTTAGAGGGATTCCATGCTAGGAGGAATGGTATGTGCAAATACATAAGACAGAGCATTTTGTTTGACAAGTGATTTGGCTGAGAAGGCAAGAGTTTGCACAGGGGGATTAGTTTGGAATAATAATCAAAAGGTAGGCAGAAATCCTATTAAGGAGGGCGTGAAATTCAAGGCTCTGGAATAAGTATTTTAGCCTAGAAGCAAAGAGGAGCAAATGAAGGACAAGGAATAAACCCTATTGTGGAGACCAATCCTATAAAGAGTAGTTGGGTATGATGAGGAAAGATGAACCCTATAAAGGGGATAGAGGAAGTGGAGACAGGACCTATTGGAGGGATGAGCAGCTACTGTCATAAAGGTAGATAGACCCCTGTGGAGGAACAGATCTTAAAAGGATGAATGGAAAGGTCCTTTTGCTAGAGCAATGAACAAACATAGAAGAAGATAAATCCTACTGGAGAGGGAATATTTTTTTTTTTTTTAATTTTTTATTTTATTTTATAATTATAACATTTTTTGACATTACATATGCATGGGTAATTTTTTACAACATTATCCCTTGCACTTACTTCTATTCAGATTTTTTCCCTTCCTCCCCCAACCCCCTCCCCCAGATGGCAAGCAGTCTTATATATGTTAAATATATTACAGTATATTCTAGATACAATATATGTGTGTAGAACCGAATTTTTTGTTGCACAGGAAGAATTGGATTCAGAAGGTAAAAAATAACAGTTTACATTCATTTCCCAGTGTTCCTTTTCTGGATGTAGCTGGTTCTGTCCATCATTAATCAATTGGAATTGGATTAGCTCTTCTCTATGTTGAAGAAATCCACTTCCATCAGCATACATCCTCATACAGTATCATTGTTGAAGTGTATAAAGATCTTCTGGTTCTGCTCGTTTCACTCAGCATCAGTTGATGTAAGTCTCTCCAAGCCTCTCTGTATTTCTCCTGTTGGTCATTTCTTATAGAACAATAATATTCCATAACATTCATATACCATAGTTTACCCAACCATTCTCCAATTGATGGACATCCATTCATCTTCCAGCTTCTAGCCACTATGAAAAGGGCTGCCACAAACATTTTGGCACATACAGGACCCTTTCGGAGAGGGAATATTTTAAGAAGAAAGACCCTAAGAAGGGGTAAATCCTCTAAGGAAAGAAACAGAGCATAGGAATGAGCAAGACCTACATAAGGCAGAAGTTAGAGACTGGGGCTGGGATTAATGGCTATACTCCACCCTGTCCCCTAGAACTAAGTAAGCCACTGTTTGTTTTCCCTCTTCTGTGAGCAAGAACAATTTCACTTCTGGAAAATTGACTCCTCACAGTTTCAGCTGAATGAATACACTCAGGCCATGAAGGCCTCTTTAATATTTAACTTGAATGAACAGAAGCTATAGCTGGAAACCAAAATGACAAGCTAAAAAATCTGCTGGAGTACTTGGCTGTAGCATTTCTGTGGAGGTTGAGAAGTCAAGAACATGGCCATCTTAAGCAACTCTGTGAATATGGGAGGCTGAAAGGGAAGCTAAAAGGAAAGGGGGAAAGGAACAGGCACATACTTCTTTAGCTGCAAGATCTGCTCCCCAGCTTCTACACAAAAAGTCCTATGATTTAATAGTAATTTATGATTGTCCTCAAGAGAGAATAAGTGAGGAGAGATGGGAGGGAAGGAGAGGCAAGGAAATTAGAGCATTAGGGAGATTAAGATGTGCACTTCAGTTTATACTTTAATATCTGATCACTAATTCTTCCTCCCACTCTCCTTTCTTCCTCTCTCTGTTTGTGTGCCCTCTCACTGTTCTCTCTCTCTCCTCTTCACTCTTTGTTCCTTCTCCCTTCCTTTCTCTTGCTATCTCTCTGTACCATCTAACTTTTTTGTCTTCTCTTTCATTTTTTTCTCCCCCCTCCTTTTTCTTTGTGTCCTTTCCCTTTTATTCTATCTTCTCTTCCTTAAATCCCATAACCTCTTTGCCTATCCTTTTCCTCTAATCATCTCATTTCTTTTTCCTTTACTGCTTTCTTCTGGCTGTATTTCTCCCATTTATTCTCTCTCTCTCTCTCTCTCTCTCTCTCTCTCTCTCTCTCTCTCTCTCTCTCTCTCTTTCTTTCTCTCTTTCTCTTTCTCTCTCTCTCACATCTATTTCTCTCCTCAGTGCCTTTGATATGTTTCGACTTGTTGCTGTGTTTTTCCATGGTAAACTCTTGTCCCGTTGCCAGTACATTATGTTCCTGGTAAGACCCATGACGTCAAATGGTAACTGGCTGGGGGCCAAGGAATGTTGCTGGGAAGGAATGAATGAATGGACTTTCAATTCACATTGTAATGCTCTGCTCCCTCTTTTGGATCATTTACAGACGAGCTTTTTGATGAAAGTGGTTTCAGTAGGAAGAATTTTTTTTAAGTCTGTTAGCTCAAAGGGCTGATGTGTGAACAACCTTAAGTAACAAAAGTGTGAAGAGAGTGTAGAGAAAAGCTTAGAATTGGCTGGTTCATCTGGTTTGGATTGCTGGGAATGGTATTTATAATGGTATCAGAAGAAGGAAATGTCATTAGCATCCAGAAGCCCAACTTGCAAAGACAGTTTCTAATTTACTCTTGTCATGTAATGTCAGTAAGTAATCCTCTTTATTTATTCAAATAATTGTATTCTACACTGAAATAGCTCTTCACAGTCTACTTTAGCACTTTCTGTATACATTACATGATTTGATCCTCACAATAAGTCCAAGAGAACTAGAATTTATATTTTATTTATATATCTATATATAAAACTTATAAATATAGATATATTATCGATATATCAATGATATATATATATATATATCTATGGATATAAAAAATATATATTTTAATAATAATGAGTATACATCTATAGGCTTTAAGGTATGCAAAGAATTTTCCTCACAAGAAGAAAGTGAGGCACCAAGAAGAGAAATGCCTTGCATAAAATCACACAACTAAATATCTGAGAAAAAATTAGAAATCAAGTCATTCCTGACACTAAGCCAAATGCCCTTTCCATTTACCACAGTGCTCTCTTAAAGAAATGAGGAACTTGGGACTCAGTAGGCAAGGGTTAATCACTGTCAGACCCAGGACTCAAACTAAGTCTCTTGATTCTAATGCTGCTAGATGTTGTCACCTCTCCCTTGTTCACTTTTATCATTGTTTACTGTCTTTGGTGTTAGGCACAAGGAGGACTGGGTTTCTGTTGGTGAATCTTTTGGCATAGACCCCAATATGATGATATACTTTAAAGAATAATAAAATATTGAGACTGAAGAACTTTCAGGGTTTGTCTAGTCTAACTCTTTAATTTTAGAGATCTGGAAACAAGATCAGATTGGCTAAATGACTTATCCAAGATCATGTAATTAAAAAGCAAAAGACTCAAACTAAATCTTACTTCTGGGTCAGACTCTCTAAATCTGACAAAAGTTCCTTTAAAAGAATGACCTTCTCTACCTACTTTCCTATTTTAGAAATGTTGTCCTTCTAATTCTTTTCCCTCCCCTTTTTGTTGTCAGATCAATTGGTTAATCATGTTCCATGTTTGTTTTTTAGGACAGGTAATAATTCATTGCATATTTCTGAGATAAATTTTTCTCCAAGGCACTTAAGGCACATGGGAAATATTGAATAATTTAATCATTAGCTTTCTCTGGGTCATAGTTTTTAAAATCTTTTCTAAGTCCTGGAACCCTTAAATTCAAATTTTAAAAATCATTAGAACTTTAGTCAAGCACTTATGATTTAATAATTAGTCATTAATAGACTTAAACTAATCCAACCATCTCATTTAAAATATACATATTGCTATCTTTTGTTTTTGTGTCACCTACATTTTCCAGGATATTCTTTCCCTAGAGACTCCCTAGAGAGTCAGAAAAAAGTTCAGCAGAGTTAATCATCACATCACTTATGCAGTATTCCACTTTCATAGAACTTCATCTCCATCTCTCCCTTCTGCAAAAGAAGAGAAATGAATCCTTATATCTCTTCTGTGTTTACAAATTTTTTCACTATAATTTTATAACATTGAGCTTTGGTCATTTTTACTATTCTTTCCATTTACATGTTTATAGTCATTGTGCATATTGTTTGTCTCTTTCTGTTTATTTTATATCAGTTCATGTAATATTTTTCTATACTTCTCTATATTCATCATATGAATTGTTTCTTACAGAATAGCAATATTGTATTACATTTATATGTCACCATTAATTTAGTAATTTTTTAAATCAATGGATACTTCTTTTCCATCCTCTTTATTTTATAGATGGGGAAACTGAGGCCTAAAAATGTGAAATTCCTTGATCAAGGTCACATAGAGAGTTAATTTCAAAGTTGGAATGGGGACCCAGACCTCCTGACTCAAATGCTCTTTCTTCTATACCACAAATAATACTTACTTCAATAATTCAAGAATTTGAGTTCCCACCCACATGAATGCTCCTTCTACTGATGCAGATAAAGGCAGTTTCATACATTAATAAGTAGGTAGTCTTCAAGAATTGCTGTGGTTGAAGAGTTTATCACACCGTTACCAGTCTTGTGACTGATTTCTCTGACTTACTTAGTTAAGCTGGTCCTTGGATACCAAGTATCTAGTAAATGCTAAATAAATGCTTGTTTAACCATTAACAGATCCTCAGTCCATCATTGGTCCTGTGCACAAAGTCTTTCCAGGTACAATTTGTTTGAACTTGTACTCTATTGACAGAGACTACAAGAATCCAGGATAAGAGTAGTATGAATTCATTTTCATAGTTCTTTAAGGTTGATAATCACCTTCTTCACAACTCTGTGAGGTACAAGGAATAAGTAATGTTATTTCTATTTTACATATGGAAAACTGAGTCTTCACAGATAGAAGAAGTGACTTGCCCTCCCTCCCACAGCTAATAAGAATTTAGTTCCTGGAAAGGACTCTTTGGATTCTAGTTATAGCATTTCCACTGTGCAGTGAAGGGCTACAGAGTCAAACCACAAATAATAAGACAAACATTTTACTGATTTATGGTCAGTGATCAATATTTGGTAAGGATCTGAAGTCATCATCAGATTATAAACTCCTTGAACGTAGAGATTGTTTTTTTGACACCCCATCCCCTTTTGGTATCTCCCGCACTTAGCAGTGACATAGAGTAAATACTTGATAAATATTAATTAATTAATCATGAAATAAATCTTTAGATAGAGGATAAAGCAGTTAAAGTTCTTTCTTTAAAAACCTTCTCTATGGTATTCCATCTCCAAACTGCAGCCATACAAATGCAATGTCTTTTCTGCCCATAGTTGGCAAAACTTGCTAATAATAGAGCTGTGATGCAATAGTATATCTACATATCTATATCTATATCTATATCTATATCTATATCTATATCTATATCTATATCTATATCTATATCTGCTATTGTGTTTGTTTCTTGTGAAACTTCTGGAAATCCTGCTAGCTCTAGGATTCCATGATTCCATGATATAGTACCAATTTTCTGGATTTGTTGTTGATTGGGAAACTATAGGGAATGAGTCCAGGATTTGGAGTCAGAGGATGTTGGTTCTTCCATTTGTTGCCTTGCTATCTTGCTAAGGTTCTCTTCCCTTTCTGAGCCTCAATTTATCTAATTGTAAAGTAAGAGGTCAGATTATATGATCCCTAAAGTCCATTTAAGCTCTGATGAACTAATGATTTTACTTGGGAACAAATATACCACTACTGAGTGAAAATAAGAACATAATTTAGAATCAGAAAGAACAAGGAACTGGGTAATATTATTTTGACCAGATCTATTATTTCATGGATATAGGAAACTCCTGTTGGGGAACCTCCATTTATCAATGCAAGCTGGCATCTACCTGCAACTTTCAGCCTTAGAGAAATGCTTAAAAACTCTGAGAAATTAAGTGACTTGTCTAGGATCACATAATAAGTGGCAGAGATGGGATTTAAAGAAGCATTTTCCTGATTTTGAGGCTAGCTCTCCATTTACTAAAATATGTGACCTCTCTTTGGACACTGCCTTCCTCCAGAGTCAGTTTCTCCACTTCAAGCGCCAACATCACAGCTGAAGCTCCAGTCATGGTTTGGCTTGAGACATAATATCCCCACACAAACTTAAAACATTTTTAAAGCCCATAATTTCTCAGAAACATCCAGAACTTATTGCCACTTGTGAAATAGCCCAGAGACTCTAAATGGGCTTCTGGGGAATCTGTAATCTTTCCTGGAACAGTATCTATTCTAGGAGACCATTCAGAGACATCAGTCAGAATGCAATTCCATTCTGTATATTGGAGTTTCCACCAAAGGATCTCCAGTTGGTCTGCAACAAGCCCCCAAGTCTGGGTGTTTTATCTTTTGAAGGATAGCATGCTAAGGATCTGATGAAGGCTAGAGGTGGATCAATGAGGTAACATTGGAATTGAATACATAAAATTTTATGCATTCCTGAGAAGCAGGTTTTTTGCAGTTCTCTATGTACCCAGAGTTTCTCTTAATATTTTCTAGTGATTCCTGATGATCTTTTGTCATTAGTGATTGTGAAGCAGCCATCTCTCAATCTTTTCCTACCTTCTCAGTATAATAGGCCATATTCAGTCCTTGTGAGCATGTGCAGCAGGTGAGCTGATGGAGTTCTCACACGGATTTTGGAGCATATGCAAATTACTCTGGTTGTGGTCTTCTAGCCATGTGCCGAAGAGAAGAACTTTTGATTGGCTGGTTAGTCAGACACAGGTTATAGTCAAAAGGAACTAATAAAGCCATAGTAAGCCTCTTTCTGTTTTTCTTCCTGGCCGTGTTTGAGTGAGGAAGCAAGGAATTTCATAAGGCCTTGGTAGACAGAGAGGCTCTCTACTCAGACTACTATGATATGGACTAAGTACATGAAGACAACATGAGTACATGTTGTTACTTCTGTCTCTGGTGGCCTATTCTTCCTTCTTTTAGGTAGAGAAGTATTGGAGTTAGCTATAACCTCACAAGTTTCAAAATGTTGGGATGATGAGTGCTTGAAGTATAGGAGCTGCAGTCCATGCTGGGATTTGTTGGAAGCCAAGTGTAAGTGAAATTTGAAGAATACTTGATCCAGTCTAGGAATAGGAAGCAAAAGAGAACAATGACTTCCTCATCAGTAATACTACATTTGGAAATGGTTTTGATGGTGAATGCTTTGTAGTAACTCCTTTAAGCTTAAGTCTATTCTTCCCAGGAATGAGGTAATAGATGTAACACCTCCTATATGGGTAAGGAATTCTATGTAACTTCTGGTGAATTTTCCATAAAATAGCCTTTTAGACAAACTTATGTTTGGCATTTGAACAATATGGTCCACCTATTGGAGATGCATTTTCTTTATTCTTTATTTTATTTTTTATTTTATTATTTTATTTATAAATTTTTTTGACAGTATATGTGCATGAGTAATTTTTTTATAACATTATCCCTTGTAATCATTTTTCCAAATTATCTCCTCCCTCTACTCCCTCCCCTAGATGATAGGCAATCCCATACATTTTACATGTGTTACAGTATAACCTAGATATAATATATGTGTGTAAATCCAATTTTCTTGTTGTATGTTAAGTTTTGGATTCCGAAGGTATAAGTAACCTGGGTGATAGACAGTAGTGCTAACAATTTACATTCACTTCCCAGTGTTCCTTCTCTGGGTGTAGTTGTTTCTGTCCATCATTGATCAACTGGAAGTGAGTTGGATCTTCTTTATGTTGAAGATATCCACTTCCATCAGAATACATCTTCATACAGTATTGAAGTGTACAGCAATCTTCTGGTTCTATTCATTTCACTCAGCCTCAGTTGATGTAAGTCTTTCCAAGCCTCTCTGTATTCCTCCTGCTGGTCATTTCTAACAGAGCAATAATATTTTATAACCTTCATATACCATAATTTACCCAACCATTCTCCAATTGATGGACATCCATTCATCTTCCAGTTTCTAGCCACTACATAAAGAGCTGCCACAAACATTTTGGCACATACAGGTCCCTTTCCCCTCTTTAGTATTTCTTTGGGATATAAGCTCAATAGCAGCACTGCTGGATCAAAGGGTATGCACAGTTTGATAACTTTTTGGGTGTAGTTCCAGATTGCTCTCCAGAATGGCTGGATTCTTTCACAATTCCACCAACAATGTATTAGTGTCCCAGTTTTCCCACATCCCCTCCAAAATTCATCATTATTTGTTCCTGTCATCTTAGCCAATCTGACAGGTGTGTAGTGGTATCTCAGAGTTGTCTTAATTTGCATTTCTCTGATCAGTAGTGATTTGGAACACTCTTTCATATGAATGGATATAGTTTCAATTTCATCATCTGAGAATTGTCTGTTCATATCCTTTGACCATTTATCAATTGGAGAATGGTTTGATTTCTTATAAATTAGGGTCAGTTCTCTATATATTTTGGAAATGATCAATAATGATCTCTAGTTCTCCTCTGGTCATAACTTCCTTCCTCCTCCATAGGTCTGAGCGGTAGACTATTCTCTGTTCCTCTAATTTATTTATTATCTCCCTCTTTATGCCTAAATCATGGACCCATTTTTATCTTATCTTGGTATTTGGTGTTAAGTGTGGATCCATATCTAATTTCTGCCATATTAATTTCCAGTTTTCCCAATAGTTTTTTTCAAATATTGAATTTTTATCCCTAATGTTGGTATCTTTGGGTTTGTCAAAGACTAGATTCCTATAGATGTACCCTTTTTTGTCCTTTGTACCTAATCTGTTCCACTGATCGACTGGTCTATTTCTTAGCCAATACCAAATGGTTTTGGTGACTGTTGCTATATAATATAGCTTTAGATTAGGTATACCTAGACTACCTTCCTCTGACTTTTTTTTTCATTAATTCCCTTGCAATTCTCGACCTTTTATTCTTCCATATGAATTTTTTTGTTATTTTTTCTTGGTCATTAAAATAGTTTCTTGGGAGTCTGATTGGTATAGCACTAAATAAATAGATTAGTTTGGGGAGTATTGTCATCTTTATTATATTCGCTTGGCCTATCCAAGAGCACTGAATGTCTTTCCAGTTATTTAAATCTGACTTTATTTTTGTGGCAAGTGTTTTGTAATTTTGCTCATATAATTCCTGACTATTATTTGGTAGATGGATTCCCAAATATTTTATACTCTCAACATTTGTTTGGAATGGAATTTCTCTTTGTATCTCTTGCTGTTGCATTTTGTTGGTGATATATAAAAATGCTGAGGATTTATGTGGATTTATTTTGTATCCTGCAACTTTGCTAAAATTCTGAATTATTTCTAATAGCTTTTTAGCAGAGTCTTTGGGATTCTCTAAGTATACCATCATGTCATCTGCAAAGAGTGATAGTTTGATTTCCTCATTTCCTACTCTAATTCCTTGAATCTCTTTCTCGGCTCTTATTGCTGAGGCTAGCGTTTCTAGTACTATATTGAATAGTAATGGTGATAGTGGGCAACTTTGTTTCACTCCTGATCTTACTGGGAAAGGTTCCAGTTTAGGAGATGCATTTTCTATAGTAGAGTTTGAATGCTTGGCAGTTTATCTCTAGAAAGGGCCTAGTCTCTGGTACTTTATCTTGTCAAGTGATCTTTCAAATCTTTTTATGACAATTCAAATGGAATAATTCAGCTTCCTGGCATGGAGCTAGTATACTATCTGGGTTTCACAGGCATACAACAATCATTATCTCTGAAGTTGTTAGACAGCAACAACCATATTGACCATTCTTCAGCCCTTTTTGAAGTCACAGTGGTTCTCAGGTAGCTGACCATCTTCCAGGTGAAGGATCAGCCTATTAAGGAGCATTCTGGTAAGAATCTTGCCAGCAATAACCACACTCTTGTGGTTGTCACAGGATAATCTATTTGATTTTCCTTTGTGCAGATGGACAATGGAGGCCTCCTTAAACTCTTGGGAGATAACCTCCTCTTGCCATATGACCTGTAAAATTTCAATCAGCTTTTGCATAGGCAGCAGACCCTCTATCTTATAAATTTCAGTTGGAATAGGATCAGTACCAGGTGCTTTGCCACATGAAAAAATCTTAATGGCCTTTAAAACTTTTTCAGTTGAAAGTTCAGCCAGAGAGGTATGGCCTTCAACTTGAATGGCTTCAGCATTGGGTGATGATGGTCTCTGAGACCACTATGGAAGTATTCAGTACATCTCTCCAGGATCATGCCCTTATCACTAATCAATGTGACTCCATCAGCACTGAGTAGATGAGATGTACCATATAGCTCTGGCTCATAAATAGAATCCAGAGCATCATAAAAGCATTTTGTATCATTACTATCAGTATAAAATTGAATTCCATCTGCCTTCTAAGAATCTTGCATCTCTCTAATCTTCAATTGTACTATTACTTCTGGTGGAATTTAACATTGTCTTTTTAGATATGGATGCACTATCTTACTAGTAAAATCTGAGGAGTTCTCATTTTTCATTTAGCAGCTTCTGAATTTCCCCACCATTTTCATCAAATCCATCTTGATGTATGTGTCTGTTCTGGCTCAGAAAAGCAAACACAGTGCTGTACACCAAATCTTTAAAAGTTGCCTGCTTCTTTTCTGCTCTACTGTTGCCAACTGTGTGTTGACTCAACTTTCTCTCTAAGCTAGCAGTGAACTGACTGTTCCCATTGGGAGAATCATTCTCTTTGTGGATTAAGTCATCAGGTAGTTATCTTGCCTTAGGGCCATTACTTTTGTTGAATATGAATGTTGAGCTTACAGATGATAAGTCTTTAGCACTCTGCATCACACAATTTGTCACACTAACGTCCTGTCTGTCTCTTCTTACAATGGCATAGTCTGTAGCCAATGTTTGATGCAAGGATGCATCCATGAAGTTTTACTGCAGTTAGGTAAATGGAAAACAATCTTGGTGATTAGAAGGTCAAGGGATGCATGGATGAGAGTTGGATGAATTAGGTGGACACCAACACAGGAAAGTGGGCCTAAAAAGCATTCAGTAGGCCTGGCACTGGAGGTATTAGCTTTCCCTGAATACCATCCTAACTCTTTGGCACCTTCCTACAAAAATCAACGAGGAAAATTTTGATTTAATTATATTTTAAAATACTTAGCAAATGCTTTTCCAGTTCTTTTTTGTGCAAATACCTTCATTGATAATTTTCTACATAATGTCATAATTAATTTCAGTGGTAAAGTCAGTTGAAGTCAAGAGACTGGGGTTCATGTCCTAGACTCATAATATGAACTTGGCAAATTATTTCTCATATCTGAATCTTAGTTTCATAGATTTACTGTTAAAAGACATGTCAGAAGTCACCTTGTCCAGTGCCATCACTTTACAGATGAAGAAACTGAGATCAGAGAGGTAAATGAACTTGCCCAAAGTCATATGCTTGTTTGGTTGGTAAAACAAGCTAGAATTAAAGCTCAGATCTCATGGCTCTGAGTTCAGAACTACAAATAAAGCACTTTTAAAATTGTTTTGCTTTCCTTCCCCTCTCTGTAAAATAGAAATCTAATCATTCTAAATGATTTCTAAAATCTCTTACTGTTCTAATAATCTATTCTTTGTGGTCAAAGGCCATTCTAACTCTTACATTTTATGTTTGGTTCAACAATTTAATAAGTATCTATCAAACACTTACTAGAAGGAGCTTACATTCTTCTAAGAGGAAATACAATATACACAAGTAACTATAAATTGGGGTGGGGTGGAAATTGCTAAGGACTGAAAGTATCAGAAAAGACATCATACAGAAGGAGGCACTTGAGCTGAGTTTTGAATAGAAATGGACATTCCAAGAAGTAGAAATGTGAAAGCATTCCAGATGTGAGGAACAGTATATTCAAGAGCAGGGGCAGGAAATGAATGTTATATAATGGGACAACATGTTGGTCAGTTTGCCTGGAATGTACTATGTGAAGGGGAGTAATATGAAACTGATATGGAGATACATGTTGGATCTTGATTGTAAAAGGATTTAAACACCAACTAGGAATATGTATTTTAATCTAGAGGCAATAGGGACTCACTGAAGTTTCTTGAACCAAGGTGTGACATGGGAAGACTTATGGCTTCAGGGATTTCATGTAAACAGTTGTAATGGGCTAGAGACAGGAGAAATTATTTACAGGGAAAATTAATTAGGGGCTATTGAAGTAGTTTGAGCAAGAAGTATCAAGTACCTGAACTAAGGTAGCCTACAATTGAATAGAGATAAGGAGTAAGATGCAAGAGATGTTTGGCAGAAGAATTGAAAAGACACAGCAATTAAATGAGAATAGGATAAATGAGGGAAATAAATTGATGGTGACACTTAGATTGTGAACTCTGGTGACTGGAAGGATGGTGATTTTCTCTAAAAAAAAAAAAAAAAAAAAAAAAGAAATGAAGAAGAGTGGTAGATTTGGGGAGAAAGAAAGAGAGTGAGTCCTGTTTGCAATATGCTGTTTGAAATTGCTATGAAATATCCAACTAAAAAATTCAACAGACATTTAGTGATATAAGACAAGTTTAAGAGAGAGGGAGATATGGATTTTTAAATTTTAAGAACTTTTCAGCTTTGAGTGAACAAACAAAATGTGAGAAGCAATGTGCTAGATGCTTGAAATACAAAGGTGAAAAATGATCAAGCATCTACTCTCTAGGAATTTCTATTCTTCTACTGTGTCCTATGCTCTTTCTGGCATTCTAAGTTTTACGGTTCATCCTAATTCTGATGTCCAGCTCTGATGTCTGATGTTCCAATGAACAGTTACTGTCAAATATAAAACTTAATTTCATTTTTTATATTAAAGATTTCCCAGCCACTCCCTACAATATGCTGTGAAGATGAGCAGTTTGTAAGGTTTCTCCCCAGAATTTTAAAGATTTCCAGTACTCTTTAATTGATCATTCCTAGATTTTCTCAGATCAAAATCTCACCAACACAATTTTTTCTTATTTTAATTGTTTTTCCCTCTCCAGGACATACCTTTCGTTTCTGTTATGAGAAGCTGAAGGCTGATGGATTGCTTGATGTAATTTGTGGTTATAATATTCTAAATCAATTGAGTGTCTACATCTCTAGTACCATTATGGTGAACCCCAGGGAGTGAGGGGTTACCAGGATGCCTAAGGAAAGGCCAATTGGCCTAAGTTGGAAATGAAATAAATTAAAATGTCCATGTCAGTCAGCAGTGGAATTGGGCCCATGAATGGCCAGTGTATTGCTGGTCTAGGAGAGATAGAGCCACATTCTTAAAAAAAAAATTATTTTTTTTTCAAATGAGCATTTATTTTCTCTTTTCACCCCCTCCCAAATAGAGAACAATAATAACAACAACAAAAAAGGAAAACAAACCCCTTGCAACAAATATGCACAAACAGTTAAAACAAATTCTTACATTGGCCATGTCCAAAAATGTGTGTTTCATTCTGCATCTTACCATCAGTCCGACTTTTATCAGAGGCTGCTAGTGGCATAATGGATAGGATTTTGGGTCTGGAGTCAGGAAAAGCTGAGTTCAAATCTAGCCTCAGATGCTTAATAGTTGTGTGATT
The DNA here is from genome assembly GCF_048593235.1 of Sminthopsis crassicaudata. Lineage (NCBI taxonomy): Eukaryota > Metazoa > Chordata > Mammalia > Dasyuromorphia > Dasyuridae > Sminthopsis > Sminthopsis crassicaudata. Next base: position 235,367,892 of record NC_133618.1, on the reverse strand, counting down.
CAATAAGTCATTTAACTTCTCTTTACCTTGATTGTAATAGCACCATATTTGGAGGGTGGTTGTGAGGATCAAATGAAATAATATTGATAAAAAGTATTTAGCACAGTACTTGGCACATAGTAGGTACTACATTAATGATTATATCTCTTCTTCCAAAATCATGGTTGGTTTATTCATGGTTGGAACAGACTTCTTAAATCTTCAACATTTTTAAAAATTGTTATTATGGTATAAATTGTTATCCTGGTTCTGATCGCTTCATTCTGCACCATTTCACAAAAGTATTCTCAGATTTCTCTCAATCTGTTCTTTTCACATTTCTTATGACATAGTATTTATTACATTCATATATTATAATTGGTGATAAATGGTAAAAAGATATGAACAGACAATTTTCAGATGAAGAAACTGAAACCATTTCTAATCATATAAGAAGGTGTTCTAAATCATTATTGATCAGAGAAATGCAAATTAAGACAACTCTGAGATACCACTACACACCTCTCAGATTGGCTAAGATGATAGGAAAAGATAATGATGATTGTTGGAGGGGATATGGGAAAACTGGGACACTGATGTATTGTTGGGGGAGTTGTGAACTGATCCAATTATTCTGGAGAGCAATCTGGAACTATGCCCAAAGGTCTATCAAAATGTGAATACCCTTTGATCCAGCAGTGTCTCTACTGGGCTTATATCCCAAAAAGATCTTAAATCTCTTAAAGCAAGGGATCCACATGTGCAAAAATGTTTGTAGCAGCCCTTTTTGTGATGTCAAGGAACTGGAAACTGAATGGACGCCCATCAGTTGGAGAATGGCTGAATAAATTATGGTATATGAATGTTATGGAATATTATTGTTCTGTAAGAAACGATCAGCAGGATGATTTTATTTTATTTTATTTTTTTTTTTTAGAATAGCTTTTTTTTTTATTATATATATATATTTTATAATATTATCCCTTGTATTCATTTTTCCAAATTACCCCCCCTCCCTCTATTCCCTCCCCCCGACGACAGGCAATACCATACATTTTACATGTGTTACAATATAGTCAAAGTACAATACATGTGTGTGAATATCATTTTCTTGTTGCACAATAAACATTAGAATCCGAAGGTACATGCAACCTGGGCAGACAGATATTAGTGCTAACAATTTACATTCGCTTCCCAGTGTTCCTTCTCTGGGTATAGTTATTTCTGTCCATCATTGATCAACTGGAAGTGAGTTGGATCTTCTTTATGTTGAAGATTTCCACTTCCATCAGAATACATCCTCATACAGTATTGTTGTTGAAGTGTACAGTGATCTTCTGGTTCTGCTCATTTCACTCAGCATCAGTTGATGTAAGTCTCTCCAGGCCTCTCTGTATTCCTCCTGCTGGTCATTTCTTACAGAGCAATAATATTCCATAACCTTCATATACCACAATTTACCCAACCATTCTCCAACTGATGGACATCCATTCATCTTCCAGTTTCTAGCTACAACAAAAAGAGCTGCCACAAACATTTTGGCACATACAGGTCCCTTTCTGCTCTTTAGTATTTCTTTGGGATATAATCCCAGTAGTAGCGCTGCTGGGTCAAAGGGTATGCACAGTTTGATAACTTTTTGGGCATAATTCCAGATTGCTCTCCAGAATGGCTGGATTCTTTCACAACTCCACCAGCAATGTATTAGTGTCCCAATTTCCCCACATCCCCTCCAACATTTGTCATTATTTGTTCCTGTCATCTTAGCCAATCTGACAGGTGTGTAGTGGTATCTCAGAGTGGTCTTAATTTGCATTTCTCTGATCAGTAGTGATTTGGAACACTCTTTCATGTGAGTGGATATAGTTTCAATTTCTTCCTCTGAGAATTGTCTGTTCATATCCTTTGACCATTTATCAATTGGAGAATGGTTCGGTTTCTTATAAATTATGGTCAGTTCTCTATATATTTTGGAAATGAGACCTTTGTCAGAACCTTTGTTTTTAAAAATATTTTCCCAATTTGTTACTTCCCTTCTAATCTTGTTTGCATTAGTATTGTTTGTACAGAAACTTTTTAGTTTGATGTAATCAAAATCTTCTATTTTGTGATCAATAATGATCTCTAATTCTCCTCTGGTCATAAATTCCTTCCTCCTCCACAGGTCTGAGAGGTAGACTATTCTCTGCTCCTCTAATCTATTTATGATCTCATTCTTTATGCCTAAATCATGGACCCATTTTGATCTTATCTTGGTATATGGTGTTAAGTGTGGATCCATATCTAATTTCTGCCATACTAATTTCCAGTTTTCCCAACAGTTTTTTCCGAATAATGAATTTTTATCCCTAATGTTGGAATCTTTGGGTTTGTCAAAGATTAGATTGCTATAGATGTACCCTTTTTTGTCCTTTGTATCTAATCTGTTCCACTGATCTACCGGTCTATTTCTTAGCCAATACCAAATGGTTTTGGTGACTGCTGCTATATAATATAGCTTTAGATCAGGTACACTTAGACCACCTTCCTCTGAGTTTTTTTTCATTAGTTCCCTTGCAATTCTTGACCTTTTATTCTTCCATATGAATTTTGTTGTTATTTTTTCTAGGTCATTAAAATAGTTTCTTGGGAGTCTGATTGGTATAGCACTAAATAAATAGATTAGTTTGGGGAGTATTGTCATCTTTATTATATTCGCTGGGCCTATCCAAGAGCACTGAATGTCTTTCCAATTATTTAAATCTGATTTTATTTTTGTGGCAAGTGTTTTGTAATTTTTCTCATATAATTCCTGACTTTTCTTTGGTAGATGGATTCCCAAATATTTTATACTCTCAACATTTGTTTGGAATGGAATTTCTCTTTGTATCTCTTGCTGTTGCATTTTGTTAGTGATATATAAAAATGCCGAGGATTTATGTGGATTTATTTTGTATCCCAGCAGGATGATTTTAGTGAGACCTGGAGAGATTTACATGAACTGATGCTAAGTGAAATGAGCAGAACCAGGAGATCATGCGCATGGCAACAACAAGATTATATGATGATCAATTCTGATGCACTTGGCTCTTTACATCAATGAGGTGATTCAGGCCAATTCCAAAGACCTTGTGATGAAGAGAGCCATCTACACCCAGAGAGAGGACTATGGTGACTGAGTATATATCATAACATAACATATTCATGCTTTTTTGTTGTTGTTTGCTTGCATTTTATTTTCTTTCTCATTTTGTTTTTGACCTAATTTTTCTTGTGCAGCATGATAATTATATAAATATGTATGCAAATATGGGATTTAACATATTTGGATTACTTGCCATCTAAAGGAGGGGGTAGGTGAAGGGATTACAAGGTTTTGCAAGTACAATGTTGAAAAATTATCCATGCACATGTTTTGAAAATAAAAATATTTAATAATATATGTACATATATATTATAATTGGTTCAGAAATCCTCTAACTGAAGACCACTCCCCTTAGTTTCCAGTTGTTTGACATCATGAAAAAAGCCACAATATTTTTGTACAAAAACATCTCTTTTTTTTTTTCTATTTCTTTGTCTCTTTGGACTATAATCCTAGTAATTGTATCACTGGGTCAAAGTATATACTTAGCCTAGTAACTTTTTGGGCATTGTTCAAAATTGTTTTTTGTAATGGCTAGATCAATTCATAACACTATAAATTACTTTTTAATTTAAAAAATATTCAGAATTTAACAAATATCAAATAAAATGAATAGGTCCCTATACAAATTAAAACAGAAAGAGTATCTGACTCTTTTTGTGAACCTATCATATTCAGCTTATTTTTTCCCTTTAAATATGGGGCAGATGACTTGTGAGCATGTACAATGAATTTAGATGATGTAATTCCCATGTGGAAGAGGCTGAGGAGCCAGTTCTAGATGGCATTGTGATATGTAATGGAAGTGATATTTTTTTCTGATTTAGAGCAAGTGCAAACATGTTCCATATCATCTGGAGACCACTAGGTGGTGCAGTAGATAGTACACTGGGCTTGAAGTCAGGAAGACAGTTTGACTACAACCTCAGATAGTTACTGTGTGACCCTGGGCTTCACTTTACCTCTATCCACCTCAGTTTCTTCAACTATATAATTTCTATAACTATATAATAGTATCTATTTTTCATGGTGGCTGTGAAGATCAAGTTAAATATATAAAACTGTGCTATACCCTTTGATCTAGCAATACTGCCACTAGTTCTACATCCCAAAGAAATCATAAAAAATGGGAAAAGACCTAAAACAACAAAAATATTTGTAGCAGCTCTTTTTGTGGTGGCAAGGACTTGGAAACTGAAGGCATGCCCATTAATAGGGGAAAGTTGTAGCATATGAATATAATGAAATATGATTGGACTATAAAAAATGATGAACAGGCTGATTTCAAAGAAAGCTGGAAAGACTGACATGAACTGATGCTGTATGAAGTAAGCAGAACCAGGAGAATATCGTATACAGTATCAGTCACATGGGCAGAATACAATGTGTGATACAATCTAAAAAGAGTAATGATGTAACATATTATCCACATTCAGAGAAAGAACTGTATAGTCTGAATACAGATTGAAGTATACTATTTCTACCATTTTTTTCTTTCTTATGATTATTCCCTGTTAATCTGATCCTTCTTCCACAACACGACTAATACAGGAATATGTTTAATACGACTGTGCACATATAACTTGTATCAGATTGCTATCATGGGGAGAGGGAATAAGAAGGAAGGAGGGAGAAAAAAAATCTGAAACTCAAAATCATACAAAAGTGAATGTTGATATATTGGTCTACCTGTCATCTGGGGGAGGGGTGGAGGAAAAGAGGGGAAAAGTTGGAACAAAAGGGTTTGTAAGAGTCAATGCTGTAAAATTACCCATGCATATATCTTGTAAATAAAAAGCTACAATAAAAAAAGAAAGTTTGAGATCAGTAAATAGGCAATTTTCCTAAAAGCAGTTCTCAGGCTCAACTCTATATTCAACCTATTGTCTATATTGTCAGTAGCAGATACCTATCATGATGATAGGTTGTTTATAGGCTATCTCATCCAAATGCATATTGAACTCTAGGAAATAAATGTTTCTCCTACACTTGAAAAAAAAAGTGAATGTTGAAAAATATCTTTATGTATAATTGGAAAAAATAAAATACTATTTAATAAAAGATAATATTTATAAAATGCTTAGCATAGTATCCAGCATATAATAGGTCCTTAATAAAGACTTGTTTTTCCTTTCTCTTTTCTGTAATTAATTTTGGTATGATAACCACATGATGAAGAGGATGCCTAAGCTTCACTGAAGTGTATTCAAAATGTACTAACTGCTGGCCCTTATTTCTTGCTGATGTGTCCAAAGAAAAAGTAAAGACTAAGTCCTTGGTGGGGAGAGAGGCCTCAGCAATCTCTTAGTGTGTGGCCCTGCTTTTGCTTATGTCTCTGTTTTATCTATTTTTTTCCTCTTATCTGTCAGATGAAGGATATTGGAAATAGTTATGTGAGCTTTAAAGCCTCCAGAGAGTTAGTTACCCAAACTGGGAACTAAATTCCATGCTGAGATTTTTGCCTGAACTCTCAAGGACCAATGTCCTGAGCAATTTGTTCAGGCTTAGACCAACAGTAATAGAGATATAGACACATTTATTCATCGGCCATGTCACATTTGGAAGAAAACTTTGTGGAACAAATGTTATATAAAATTGGCTTAAATTTGAGCCTGTTCTTTCCAAATACCAAGGTGTATAGAGAAGCATGGTCACTAATCCCAAGTGTTAAAGGGAAATGATTACATTTCTCTTCTTTCTGCAGCTTCACAGTGTATATATATATATATATATATATATATATATATATATATATATATATATATATATTTTGGGGGGGTGTATGTGTGGGGGGAAGCTGAATAATTTTAAATGAAATTAAATGAAACTAGGGAACCAATCCCTGATGGTTAGCAGTGGAGAAGTCCATACTAGTGTGGGCCCCCACACCGTGAGCCTATAGTATCAGAGAAAGACTTTCCTGATCTCTCAGTAGATATCCTTAGAATCCTTAGGGGAAAAGGTAGCAAGTCTTACTCTGATAGAATCATAAATAATAAATTCAATCTGTAACTATCAAAACTCTCCAGCTTGTCTACCTCCTTCTGTTCTTTTCTATTGCTTTTAAAAAATTACTTCAATGATGCTTTTTTTTTCTTTCTTTTTTCTTTTTTTCTTTTCTCTTCTTTCTTTCTTTTTTTTTTTAAACAACTTAATACTGGTCCCATCTCTTTTATTTCCATACTCTTCCCCTTCTTCAAATTGAAATTTTAAAAAACACCCACAAAAACCAAGAACAAACTTGTAAGAAATGTATTTAGTCAAGCAAAAAAAAAAAATCCCACAGTGGCTGTGCCTGAAAATGTGTATGTTATTCTGCACCTTGAGTTTATCATCTCTCTGTCAAGAGATGAATAGCGTGCTTTATCACTAATCCTATGGAAACAAGATTGGTCATTGATCAGATTTTAGGTCTTTGTTTAGCTTTATAATATTATTGGATAAATTACACCCCTAGTTCTGCTCACCTCACGTTACATATGTTAACTTGTTAGGAACAAATGATGTAATACATGTTAAGTGCTTTGCAGTCCTTAAAATATTATATAATTATTGATCATTGTTATTTTTTCTAGTCCTTTATCCTTCTTTACCTCTCCTTAAAGTAGTGGCTTTCTGAAGAAGAAATCAATAGACCATTACCTGTCCTAAACTGAGTATCAGATATATATATAAAGATAACAGATACTTTTTCCATAATGTGACTTATTTGCATATCAAGACAGAGTGAGACTACTGCATAGGATGATCAAGCAACTAGTAATTTATGTGAAAACTTGATCTTTGTCCACTTTGAACAGGAGGAGGGAGAAACTGTGGTCTGATGCCCTTGTAAACTCGGCCTAGTGCCTGGCTTACATTGGCTGTTGCCCAGGTTGTTTAATTGGAGGTCATAACTGAACCAAGGTCCACTAATAACACTGAGATTGTTTTTGTTAATCCATTTGTCCAAAATACTTCAGTTCACAGAATGGAAATGTCATTGACATGATATATTAAGGCCATGTGATATAGTCCATGGTCTCCAAATCAGAAGTAAATAGGCCCAGCTTGGCCATTTACTAGTTGAGTGAACTTAATCAAATCAATTTAGTTTTCTTGAACCTGAGTTTCCTTATATTTAATATGATATGATAATGAGGATGACAATGATAGCGTCGGTGATAATAATATTCTCCCGTTTGAATAACTGGATTTAGGACAGGACAGAATAAATGATTTCCACTGAAAGGCATTCAGGGTGATAAGTGGAATTGATAGATAATGGAAAATAAAGAAAAAAATTAAAAGTCAGAGGAAGGAAAGAGGAGAAGTGTGATGGTTTTGCCTTCATCTTATATGGGGGAAATGGAACCAAATAATTAGAGAATTCTTCTTGCCTGAGACTAGCTCTTCAATCTCTCTCTGAGATGCAGGTTCTTAACAGTAAAATGGGGGAAAGCATACTTTTACTATCTCCCTTGCAGGGTTGGTGTCAGTCGGTAATCATTTCATAAAGCTAATGTGCTATAGAACTGACTGTTACTATTATTACAATGTATATATTTCCACCAGTTTCCCAGATAGGTGCCACCTAGCAGCCAAAAGAGTAAAAAATTTCCTATACTGTAATCTGGACAATTTGTGTCATAAGACACAAAAAAGAGACAACATGTAGGAGACAATGTAATGGATGTGTAGTTAGAAAGACTGGGGTTCAAGTGCTTCCTTTGACCCTAGCTGTTTTACCCTGGGCAAGACAGCCTCAGTTTCCTCATATGTCAAATGAGTATAATATAGTAATAGCATTTAGCTCACAGGTTTGTCAGCCAGTCAAAAAATACATATTAAGCACTTATTGCATGTTAGGCACTGTGTCAAGAGTTGGAGACACAGAAAAATATAAAAGATAGTTCTTATTATGAAGGGCTCATGTATAATAGGGAAGACAATGTGCAAATGATTATGTAAAACAAGATATATACAGAATACGTTGGAAATATTCAATAGAAAGAAGATGTTAGAATTATGGTGGCTTAAGAAAGGCTTCCCTAGAAGATAGAATTTTGCTTATTTTGCTTTTTTTTTTTTTTTTTCAAGGCAATTGGGGTTAAGTAACTTGCCCAGGATCACACTGCTAGTATGTGTTTAAGTGTCTGAGGCTGGATTTGAATTCAGGTTCTCCTGACTCCAGAATCGGTGCTCTATCCATGTTTCATTTAGCTGCCCCTGAAGATGGGATTTTAGCTGGAACTTGAAAGAAGCCAGGAAGGAGATATGAGGAAGAAGAGTATTATGTCAAATACTTGACATAAATACTCTTTAATATCAAATATTTGATATAACATTAAAAAGTGTTTTGCAAGTTTTGTAGCATTATTTAAATACTAGCTATTATTTATTCTTATAGTCCCTGCAGGTCAGGGACTGTTTTCATTTTTCCCTTTGTAGGCACAATGCCTGGACTATATGCATAGTAAGTGCTTAATAAGTACATCTTGATGGATTGAAAGGTTCCATAGTAATTTGTGTTTGTTTGTTTGTTTGTTTTTTACAAAGGTTCCATAAAAATATTTGCACTATTATACTTCCTCATACAGGTGGTATGGACTAAACAAAATTCTGGATGGCAAGCACTCCCTGAGTGTGAGCTGTCATTCTCTTTATTACTCTCTCTTGTACCATGAAGCTCTGAGATTTGATGTCTAATTTATGTTTAAATCTGAACACGTTTTTAAATTTCTGAGTATGAAATACTGAGGTAAGTAGTCACTAGGTAGACAAAATGTCTCCCTCAGAAAATTAAATAAATCTGTCTAATAAACTAATCTAATCTAAATCAAGCTATTGTATAGTTAAAAAGGAAGATGGAAACTCAAGCTCATCATTGCTATAAGAGAACTGAGAGCGAAGTTCCTTTACTCCTTTCTCTGCTGGGATCTCAAATTGGAAAGCTCTGTTGTTCTCCAACTCCTCTACTTCAGTTAGCTTCCCCAGAGATCAGTGAGAGACAAGGACCTTGGACAAACTCTAGCAGCCTGGAATAAGGTCAGCAGCATGAGGATGTTTCTCTGACTTGCTCTTGGAAACAGGCTGTGACTGAATGTTCTGTTTTGAAAAGCCATCTCTGGTCAGAGGGGAAGGTGGCTGACCATGAAACCTGATAACCTGTCCAAACACAGTTCCCTTGGCTCATCGTCTGCTTACACGTGATGAAGTCTTAGATGCGTACACAGTTTTTCCCCAAGGGGAGAGAGAAGATCTAACCAATAGGATCTGATCAATGAAATTGGCTAGGAAAGAAAGAGATTAAGAAAATAACTTTTAAAAAAAAGAAAGACATGTACAATTACTTCTATGCTCTCATGGATCTCTTTGTGATCTCTATTTGTTTACATTTAGTGTTTAAGAGCTAGAAATGGCTTTAGAATATCAAATGTCAGAGGTAGGAAAGGACTCCAAGGGGTATCTAGAATATAGAGTTCTAGAATTCAATGAAACTCCAAAACACAGATCAAGGAATGTTAAAATTGGGAGGGATCTTACAATCCATACAAATAAACTTTCATTGGTTGGTAAAGGAGAAAAGTTAAATCCAGAAAAGTCAAATGTCTTACTCAAAGTCACAGGGCCAATGTAAGAGCCAAGATTGGCCATGTATCTGTTTCTGTTCTTTTGAGTTTTAAAATACACACACACACACACACATACACACACACATATACACACACACATACATATATACAAAAAAGGCAAGCAGACCCACAATATATGCAAGTGTGTGTGTACACACACACACACAGACACACACACAGAGAACATTTGATTGCAGATATGTTGGGAGGCCTGGATTTTTTCATACTTCTGCAGCTTGTTTTTAGAATGGGCCAACTTGGCTCTAGTTTCCCTCTAACCTGGATCTAGTGCAAGTTTGACGTCACTGTTTTTCACAAAATCCGTCTGGATAGGAAGATCTCTGTGTGTTGTCCTGACTGAAGAGGACAATAATCCAAATTTTAATCCAAATATCCAAAGTCCTGCAATTTGGCCATGTGCTTGCCAGTTTGGTCAAAGAATCCTATAAGCATGAACTTTTAAACCTGGAAGGGTCATTGGAGGTAGTCTAGGTTTATTCCCTAATCTATTTAAAAAAAAAAAAAAAAAAGACAAGGAAGATGATGCTTCAAGGAGTTAAATAACTTGGCCTTAAAGCACATAGGATAGGGATAGTAAATAAAAACCCAAGTACCCACCTATTCTTTTCCAGGATTATTATCCATTATTCCCTTTTATATATTCTTTGGTCCAGACAAACAGTATTTCTTTCTGCTCCTCATACATGACATTCCATCACCCATCTCTGCACCTTTCCTCCATACCTAAAATATATTCCTTTTTTCACCTCAACTTCTTAACATCTCTAATTGCCTTCAAAATGCAAACTGGATGCCTCTTATTATGTAATTCCCTCAACTGCTACCATGTCCCCCTGAAAGTAAACCGTATTTATCTCAAATCTACTTTACTTGTACTTATTTGGCTGCTTATTGTTTTCCCTTATTGAATATAAGCTCCTTGAACACATTCTAGTGCCCAGAGCAGAGTACCAGACATAAATCTGACTGACTGACTCCAAATCTAATGCTGTTGAGGAGGGAATAGAGAAAAAAGTTTTATGTGATTCATTCCTAAAATTTAGAAAACAGGCCCTGTCATGTTGGGAAACCTGCTTTTCCTATGGGAAGATGTGTCATCTAATGCCCTAATCTGCTGAGACTGATTTGTGATGACTCTCAATATACGTGCGGTACATTTGAAGCCATAGAAAGACCAGGAGCTGTAGCATAACCCTTTCCTTCCTGTTAACCCAAGAAGCAGACAGCTGGGGAGTGTCAGGGGGAAAATAGAGCCTTGCCTTCCCGCATGCCATGTAATCCATCATGAGAAATTATGTCATGTCACATGATACATCTTATAAACTTAGTGCTGACCTTTCCAGAGTGGGAGGGAGCAGCCTTTGGAGCTCAGCCCCACCCCCATCACACAAAAGAACTGTGCCTGAACCCTTCATGGATTCCAGCATTCATATAGAACAATGTTGGAATGATAAGATTTCATTTGGCTTCTCTCCAAAGTCTTTACTAAGTTGCTCCAACACCTCCAAGAGCCTAATAGCTGATGAGCCTGGAAGTATTTTTAAACCTATGCCCTCAATTGACCTAGTCAAAAAATTCCTATTGCCCTTGGAATTTAGTTCTCCCCCTATCATTTGACAGGAGGATAGCCAATTGTTTGAGGATCAGTGGAACAGCACAATATGCTGATATGATTTTATAATAACAAAGAGCAGAGAAAACAGAATCTTGGAGCTATTGATAATAATTTACATATTATTACATATTATTGATAATAATTTACATAGTGCTAACAGGTTTACAAAACATACTTATCTCATTTGATCCTCATAACAACTTTATGAAGAGGTTGTTATTAATATCCCCATTTTATAGATGAGGAAACTAGAGCAGAGAGAAGTGATTTGTCCAAGATCTTATAGTCAAGGGTCAACTTGAATTCAGATCTTTCTGATTCCAAATCTGATACTCTATCTTCTTTACCACCAACTGCCTAAGAATTCCTGAGTTAGAAGGGACCTTGAGATACAGAAGGTCAGAATAATCATAGAACATAGAACAGCATATTAATGGCTTCCCTTTCATTGGTGCTTTTAGATTTACAAGGTACCTCCCTCTCACAACAACCTGTTGAAGTATGTAGTGGAAGTGAGAGTATACCCATTTTGTGGATGAGTAAACTGGGGTTCAGATAAATTCAGAATTTAAATCCAGATCTTTTCTGATTATAGATCTAAAACTATGTACAACCTTAGGATCTAGAAGATCTAAAAAGACCTTTAGAATTTAGAAAGTCAGAACTGGGAGAAACTTTGAAATAACAAATATCGCAATTAAAAGGGACATTAGAGAGACGGTCATTTTATAGATAGGATAATAACAGTTCAGAAAGAAGCTGCCAAGATCACCCAGCTTATTAGTGACAGAGCTGGATGCAGAACCCAGGTCTAGTTGCATTTTTGGGAGCTTTCAAAACCTACACTAACAAAGCTGAATACATCTCTTTAACCACTTTAGCAAGACTGTGATACCACACCAACAGCAACAGCTGGTCGGTCCCAAGCAACACTCCAGGGAATGCCATCATCCACTTCAAGTGGGCCCTTTTCCAGTGCGTTAACATGCAAAACATGTTAACCTCCAGCCTATCATCAGGTTTTTCCTGCACTCTTGCATCATCCAGGGATTTGTTTTTTCTGCCAATGAATTTACCAGAAGGAAAACTTCCCTTGGATGGAGACCTACCTCTCCGGAAAATGTCCTTGGGGAGCTAAAAGACCTTCTAACCCCATGAGCTGAATTTTCCCTTTACTGTGAAAGCATCTGAGATCAGTTTCATGGGTTGATTTGAGGTAAATTGTGTGGTCAGCTAGCAAGCAGTGATGACTTGGGATGCTGATGATACCTTGCCCCATGCAATCTGAAAGACTGAATTGCCTCACCTTCCAGAGCACAGGAGGATGGAATTCATTTAATCCCTTGCAAAACAACAACTAATTACATGCTAAACTAATCAAATGCTTGAAGGAGAGAGGCACGTGGTAATGGGGAGAACAATGGACTTGGAATGAAGAAAACTTGGGTTTCAGTCCAGCTTCTGACCCTTACTTTCTGTGCGATCCTAGACAAATCAAGTGACACCATTTGAGCCTTATTTTCCCCAACTGTAAAATAAAAAGGAGACGCTAAGGTCCCTTCTGACACTAACTCTATGATCCCATTCAGACAGCCTACAAAGTTCCTTCCCATTCATTTGATTCATCTTAGCTGTCCAGTGAGGCAAGCAGGGAAAGATTGATATTGGTACAAATTCCCACTTCTCTTGTGCTTTAAGGTTTTCACCACTTGATCCTCCCAGCAATCCTACAAGGTAGGTAGTGGAAAAATTAGTTTTACAAATGGGGAAACTGAGACTTATGGTGTATGTGAAATGATTGGCCCAAAGTTACAAGCCAGACAATAACAGATAGGAGATTTGAACCAGGCTTCCTGATTCCAAGTCTAACCTTTTTTTTGAACACACCACCTTGCTTCTCTAAATACTCTTGTCAATACTGATTTTATTTGTGGGAGAATTCCTGTCCCTATATTCATAATTTAGAGTATTTGAAAGCTGTGTCAGCCTCAGAAGAGTTAAATGTCTTGTTCATGGTGTCACAGAAGGTAAGCTTTGAATATAGGTCTTTCTCACTCCAAATCCAGTGTTCTATCAATTATAACATACATTGTTGTTGTTCATCCCTATTTGGAGTTCTCCTGGCAAAGATACTGGAGTGGTTTGCTATTTTCTTCTCCAGCTCATTTTATGGATGAGGAAACTGAGGCAGACTTAAATATTTTCCCCAGGGTCATACAGCTAGACTGAGACTAGATTTGAATTCAGGAAGACTAGCCTTCTCAACTTCAGGCCCACCACTCTATCCTCTGTGCCATCTAGCTGCCCTCACTTTACCACAATACCTCTCTAAATAATTGTGCTAATTGAAATCATTCATTTAGATGGATCTCCTATCTTTTAGAGCAAAGGTGTCAAACTCAAATAGAAATGGGGGCCTCTAAACCACAATAAAGATTCTTGCCAGTAACATATTGACTTAGAAAACCACATATTAATGCTATCTGTGTTCTATTGTATTTTAAAATTTATTTTGTTAAATATTTCCCAATTACATTTTAATCTGATCCTGGCAACACTGGAAAGTATTATGGGCTGTATGTGGCTCCAGGCAACTTTCTTAAATTCTAAGTTGCAGTCAAGTTGTGGATATGCAACAGTGAAGGAATTTCCATGCAGGGTGTTGGTTCTACTCTGAGATCTGGATCTTGACCGTAGTTCAATTTCTCAGAAGAGAACCTAGGTTTGAATCCTTGTTCTGCTGCTTATTAGCTAAGTTATCAGGGTAAGATAGGGGAAAATATGTGATAAGTGGGCCAAATCAGTGCCATCTTGGATTCTTATGGAAGCAACCAGAGGCATAGAGCTCAATGGCAGTGTCCTTCATACCACAGTCATGCTTGCATCGTAGCCCCCATAATTATCATGGAGGGTAGTGACCCCTGTGGAGAAAGGACCCATCATTTTTATCATCACTGATAGCTGTAGTTTGTGTATGATTAATAGACAGTAAACCCAAGAACTAGTGGCATCTCCTTCTCAACACTGATCCTGATTTCAGCCCAACCACCAAAGTCAGCATTCTAGGGGAGTGACTTTAGTGCAGATATGGGGTTTGCCACCACTCCCACAGGTGTTACAGCTTCTAGCTCCTCAATAGCCACAATAACAATAGAGCCAGCAAAATCCTTGGTACTTTGAATGGTTCAACAACTTAGATAAATGTGATTTTATTAGTGAAAATAACCATCAAGATAATGAATTATCACCTAGTTGACTCAGTGGGCCTGGAGTCAGGAAGAGTGATTTTCCCGAGTTCAAATGAAGCCTCAGATACTTACTTGCTGTGTGACTCTAGGCAAGTTACATATCTCTGTTTGCCTCAGTTTTAGAAATTAATAATAAAAGTTTACTATTTACCAGTTTTTTTTTAAAGGTGAATTAGCATCTACTTTGCCATTGCATTCTTAGGACTACAGACTTGTACTGAAATTTCATATATATGCTGTCTCCTCTGAATGTGAACTTCTTAAGAACAGAGACTATTTTGCTTTTCTATTTTTAACTTCAGCTCTTGGCACGGTAATTTGCACATAGTAAGAACTTAATAAATGCTTTTTCATTCATTACCTCAAACAATCTGAGTGATGATGAGCCAGTCACTTTAACCACTCTAGAACCGTTTTCTTATTTGTAAAACTAAAGGATTTCAAATGTTATGATTTTAGGCACCTTCATTTGAATCCTGTTTCATACATATCCTTTTAAACTGTGAGATCTGATCTAATTGACCCTCAGTTTTTTCATCTATAAAATGAAGATTAATAACAATTGTATTGTCCACCTTAAAAGTTTGTTGAGAAGGAAGCATTTTACAAGTCCTATAGAAACCTGATTGTTGCTGGAGATTTTATTAATGGCCTTTGTTTCCGAGCCCTCCCCTTGACCAGAAGCTCACATGAAGACACCCATTGGTTACTAATGATGGGAAGAGAGTATGTGAAGCTGGATTGCCAGATAACCCAAGGTTTTTTATATTAGAATCAGGAGTCACAAAGGATGCCCAAAAGCCTGACTGTTCCTATTAACAAACGTGACCAAAAATAACTCCCTAGTACCGTGTGAGTAAGGAGACCCAGGACATTCTGTACCCAGAGTGCCCATGGTGATGGGAAGCTGTTTACTCTAATTTCCTAGCTTCCTGGCTGCTCAGTCCACAGGTGCACTCCCTCATCCCCTAGGCAGTGAGGCAGAGAGAACCCCACATCTGGGAAGGCAGCATTTCTCAGCCTGAGCAAAGTGGGGATGAGAGGACCAGGTATATCTACTACAACAGTAGTAGCAGGTTCATTTTATTACAGTTTGGATGCTCAGTATTAAAAAATAAAAGGCAGTCATGTATAGAAGAATGAACAACAGATTTAGAATGAGAAGATCTGAATTGTAAGCCCAATTGTAAGCCCGTGTTACCTTTAGCAAGATCCTTCCCCAATCTGAAACTTAGGTTTATCTGTAAGATGAGGGGGTAGGTTGAAGTATTTTCTAAGGAATTCATAGAATTAAGAATCACAAGGGAACCAGAGGTCATCTAGTCTGATTCCTTTATTTTACAGAGGGAGGACAAGTGACTTGTTCTCGATCTCAAAGTAAATCAATGCCAAGGCTTTCCTAGAAGTCAGACCTTTGGGACTTTGGCCAGTGCTCATCCCACTAATAATAAAAATTTTCCTTTCTTAAATAAATTTTTATTGTTACTTTCTGTCTTTTACATCACCATAGTATTTCATGTATTCCTTTCTCTCCTCCTCTCCCCTCCCCCTGATTCTTTCTACATGATAGATTGTAATTTTTTACTACTTTTTTTTTTTTGAGGCTGGGGTTAAGTGACTTGCCCAGGGTCACACAGCTAGGAAGTGTTAAGTGTCTGAGGTCAAATTTGAACTCAGGTCCTCCTGAATTCAAGGCTGGTGCTCTATCCACTGTGCCACCTAGATGCCCTGATAGTAATTTTTTAGAGAGGAAAAACAGTCAGTACAACAAATTGATGCATTGAAAGAATTCCCAAACATGTGCAAGTATGTAACACTTGTGGATTAGTCATGTCTTCTCTTATCTCTATATTCAAGTTCTAGTTGATGTTTGCAATATTGTTACAATTCTTTTGATTGTTTGGTTCATTATTAGTTTTTTTTCCTATATGCATTATAGTTATTATAGTTATCCTGTTAATGTTTTCTTGGCTTAGCTTGTTTCATTCTGTATAATTTCAAATATCTTTCCCAAAGATTTGAATATAGATCTTCTCTGTATTCATAGCATATACAATTTCTTATGGAATAGTAGTATCCCATTATGTTCATGTACCACAATAATTATTTAGTCATTCACCAATTAATGGGCAACTACTTTGTCTCTAATTCTTAGCAATCACAAAAAATGCTGCTATAAATATGCTGGAACATGTGGGAACTTTTTTCTTATTGATGGCTTCATGAGCTGTAAGTCCAATACCGTTATCTCTGATCCAAGGGTATGGACATATTAGTCATTTTATTTGCATAACTCTAAATTGCTGTCCAAAATGGTTGTACCATTTCACAGATCCATCAACAAAGTATTAGTGCTCTTACCCCTCCAACCCCTCCAATGTTGATTGCTGTGATTTAGGAAAAAAAATTTGTGTCAATTTGCAGGGTGTAAGGTGAAACTTCAGGTTTGTTTTAATATAATTTCTCTTTTTATTGGTGATATGGAACATTTTTCCATGTGGTTTTTAATACTTTGCTATTCTTCTTTTGAATTATATTTATTCATATCATTTAACCACTTATCTAGTGTGAAATGACTATTAACCAAAAATATTTATTAATTGTTTGCATTTCTTAAATACCAACCTTTATTGGAGAAATTTGGTGCAAAGGATTTTTTCCCCTATTTAACCACTTCCCTTTTTATCCTAGATACATTAATGTTTATATAGTTTATTTCAGTTTTAAGTAGTCAAAGTAATTTTTTTGTCTTTTGTAATTATCTCTATCTTTTGTTTGGTTAAGAATGCATTTCTCTATGTATAGATATATGATCTGCTCCGCCCCATACAATTTTTCTTAGTATGATCTCTAATATTAACTTCATGTATCTATTTAGATTGTATTATAGAGTATGGTTTAAGGTACTGGTCTAAGCCTAATTTCTGCCAGACAGCTTTCTAGTCTCCCCAGCAACTTTTAATAAAATAGAGAGTTTTCATCTAGATAACTTGTGTTTTTTTATTTTACCAAGAAGTGGGTTTTGAATTGTTTCTGAATTTCCCTTTGTATAGTCTATTCCTTTGATCTATCTCTATTCTTTAACCAAATTGGTGGTTTTGATGGCTATTGCTTTATGATGTAGCTTCAGATCTGGAAGTTCTAATATTCCTTTGTCCTTACTGCTTTTTATCATTTTCATTGTTATTTTAGATCTTTTGGGTTTTTTAATGAATTTTATTATTTGATCAAACTTTGTAAAGTATTCCATTAGTAGTTTGGTTGGTACAACATTAAAAATGTACAGTAATTTTGGTAGTATTGTCATTTTTATTATATAGACATGACCTAACCATGAGCACTGTATATTCTTTCAGCTATTTAGGTTCTTTATTTTTTTTGAGGAATGCTTTGTAATTGAATCTCTATAAGTTTTTAGTGTACTTTGAGAAGATTTCCCCCAGATTTTTAATGCATTTTTGTACATATTTGAAATGGGATTTCCCTTTATAATATTATTTCTTGTATTTTGTTCTTATTATATAGATATGCCATTGATTTGGGGAGGTGTATTTTGTAGTCTGAAACTTTACTAAAGTTATTAATTGTCTCATTTAGTATCCCTTGTTGATTTCCTGGAGTTTTCCAAGTAAATCATATCACCAACAAACAGGGATAGTTTTATCTTTTTTAAACCCATTTTTATTCCTCTGATTCCTTTCTCTTGTCTTGTTGCTATTACTAACATCCCTAGAACTATGTCAAATAATAGTGGAGAAAGGAGGAATCCTTGTTTCACTCCTGTATTTACTGAGAAAAGTTTTAGCATAGACTATTGCATATGATACTTGCATTTGGTGTTAGATACTTTTTATGATATTAAAATGGTTTCTCTCTACCACTAATTTGTAGAGTTTTTAATATAAAAGAGTATTGTGCTTTGTCAAAGGCTTTTTTTTCTACATCTATTGAGATGGTCTTGTGGTTTGGGATGTCTTCCTTTTTTCAAAATGATTAATTATGTTGATTGTTTTCCTAATGTTAAATGCATCCCTGATATAAAACCCAGTTGATAATAACAATAAAAAAACCATTTCTTGGATAAATAACTATAATCTGTTTTAAAGGATTAAAATTTTTTGAGTTAATTTTCATTAATGATAATGGTTTATAGTCTTCTGTGTTTTCTCTTTACTTATTTTAGGTCTTAAAGCAATATTTGTCTCACAAAAGAATTGTGATAGAATTCTTTCTCAATATTTGAAAATAATTTGTGAAGTATTGACTGTTTTTTAAAGTGTGAAAGAATCTTCCTGTGAATTCATCAGGTTTAGGAATAGTTTCCTTTGGTAGTTCCTTTGCAGCTAGATGTATTTTCTTTTCTGAGATCAAGTTATTTAAGGTTTTTTTTTTTTAATCAGATCTGATACTTTGGGTTTTTGCATTTTGGAAGGTATTCCTTTATTTTATGTTTTCAGTTTTGTTAGCATATAACTATGTGTAACATGTTCTAATTATTTTTTATTTTTTCTAATTTTGCTATGATTGATTGTTCACTTGGTATTTGATAGTTTTCTGTTCATCTTTTTAATCTAATCTGATTAACAATTACATATAATTAAATACAATTTTATCAACTGTATTAGTATTTTCATAGAACCAATTGGCTTTATTCTTCCATTTTATCTATTTATTCTCTAACTTTTAATATCTCTTTTGTGCCTTTTAAAGGTTTATTTGTTGATTTTCCATTTTAAAAATGCATAGTAAGTTTATCAATCTCCTTTTCTATTTTGTTAATGTTGCATGCAAGGATGTGATTTTCGCTTAATGATTTGTTTTAATGATTTTGACTTCCTCATTATTTGTGATTTCATCATTAAACATCCATTTGGATCTGGTTCTTTTTATTTGTGGTTCCCAAACCAATTTCTATTCATTTTGAAAAAAGGAAGATATCCCAAACCACAAGATAATCTCAATAGATGTAGAAAAAAAGCCTTTGACAAAGCACAATACTCTTTTATATTAAAAACCCTACAAATTAGTGGTAGAGATAGTGTATTTCATCACTAGTCCTTAGGATTGTTGTGGTGCATTGTATTAATGAGAATAGCTAAGTCATTCATACTTCTTCGTTGGACAATATTGTTATTGTGTATGACATTCTCCTAGTTCTGTTCACTTCACCATGTAACAGTTCATGTAAGTCTTTCCAGGTTTTTCTGAAATCATCCTGCTTGTCATTTCTTATAGAACAATAATATTCCATTACAAACAGGTCACTAACCTATTTAGCCACTCTCCTATTGACGGGCATCCCTTTGATTTTCAATTCTTAGCCACCACAAAAAGAAGAGCTATAAGTATTTTTTGCACAAATTGGGTCATTTCCCTTTTTTATTATCTCTTTGGGATATAGATCTAGCAGTGGCAGTGCTAAATCAAAGGATATGCACAGCTTCACAACTCTTTAGGAATAATTCCAAATTGTTCTCCAGAATGGCTGGATCAGTTCACAAGTCCATCAACAATGAATTAGTATCCCAGTTTCCCCACATCCCTTTCAATATCTAACATTTTCATTTTTTGTTGTAGAGCCAATCTGAGATATATGAGATGATACCTCAGAATTGTTTTAATTTGCATTTCTCTAATAAATAGTTATTTAGAGCATTTTTTTATATGACTATATCTATCTTTGAATTCTATATCTGAAAACTGACTTTATATCCTTTGACCATTTATCATTTGGGGAATGGCTTATATTTTTATTAATTCGACTCAGTTTTCTATATATTTGAGATATGGGCCTTTACCAGACTCCCCAAAATTTGTTATCTTCATTTTATTTTATTATTTTTATTATTTTTGCTGAGGCAATTGGGATTAAGTGACTTGCCCAGGGTCACACAGCCAGGAAGTATTAAGTATCTAAGCCTAGATTTGAACTCTGGTCCTCTTGACTTAAGGGCTGGTTCTCTATTCACTACACCAACTAACTGTTCCATCCACAATTATTTTAAAAGTAATTTCTCATTCTATCTTTTGCTGCTGGACTTCGTTAATAATGTATAGAAATGCTGATGATTTGTGCAGGTTTATTTTGTATCATGAAACTTTGCTAAACCTCTTAATAATTTCAAATAGGATTTTCTAATTATAATGTCATGTCTTCTGTGAAGAATGATAGTTATGTTTCCTCATTGCCTATTCTAATTCATTTACTTTCTTTTTCTTTTCTTATTACTTTAACATTTCTTGTACAATATTATATAATAGATGTGATAATGGGGATCCTTGTTTCACCCCTGATTGTGCTGAGCTCATCCCCATTAAGGAAAGCTCCAGTTTTCCTATTTGTCAAAAGCTTTCTCTGTGATTATCATATGATTTTCATTGGTTTTATTATTGATATAGTCAATTATGCTGATAGTTCTTTAATCTTTTTTTTTAAATAGTTTTTATTTGCCATATGCATGGGTAATTTTACAACATTGACAATTGCCAAACCCTTTGTTCCAATTTTTCTCCTCCTTCCCCCCCCAGATGGCAAGTCGACCAATACATGTTAAATATGTTAGAGTATAAATTAAATACAATATATGTATACATGACCAAACAGTTGTTTTGTTGCACAAAAAGAATCAGACTTTGAAATAGTGTACATTTAGCCTGTGAAGGAAATCCAAAATGCAGGCGGACAAAAATTAGAGGGATTGGAAATTCTATGTAATGGTTCATAATCATCTCCCAAAGTTCTTTCGCTGGGTGTAACTGGTTCAATTCATTATTGCTCTGTTGGAACTGATTTGGTTCATCTCATTGTTGAAAATGGCCACATCCATCAGAATTGATCATCATATAATATTGTTGTTGAAGTATACAACGATTTCCTGGTCCTTCTCATTTCACTCAGCATCAGCTCATTTAAGTCTCTCCAGGCCTTTCTGAAATCATCCTGTTGGTCATTTCTTACAGAACAATAATATTCCATAATATTCATATACCACAATTTATTCAGCCATTCTCCAATTGATGGACATCCACTCAGTTTCCAGTTTTTGGCCACCACAAAGAGGGCTGCCACAAATATTCTTGCACATACAGGTCCCTTTCTCTTCTTTAATATCTCTTTGGGATACAAACCCAGTAACAACACTGCTGGGTCAAAAGGTATGCACTGTTTGATAACTTTTTGAGCATAGTTCCAAATTGCTCTCCAGAATGGTTGGATTCTTTCACAACTCCACCAACAATGTATCAATGTATCAGTGTCTCTGTTTTCCCACATCCCCTCCAACATTCTGCATTATCTTTCCCTGTCATTCTAGCCAATTTGACAGGTGTGTAGAGGTATCTCAGAGTTGTCTTAATTTGCATTTCTCTGATTAATAATGATTTGGAGCATCTTTTCATATGACTAGAAATAGTTTCAATTTCTTTATCCGAGAATTGTCTGTTCATATCCTTTGACCATTCTTTAATCTTTTTTTAAGGTTGCCTTGTTCCCATTAGCTCTTTTTCTCTCTACCCTCATTCCCTTTTCTTGTTTGTTATTCTTTTCCTTTTAGGTTTTTTAAAAAAAATTGTTTCTCTCTCCTACTTTTATTTGATTACATATTTCTTCCCCTTCATTTTTCCTCTCAATGAAGTAGGCTCTTCCTTTCTATTCTCCCCGTCAAGTCAGTCTTATTACATTTTTTTAATTTCATTTTTATACCCTTTTTGAAAAAGGATTTTTCTCATTCATTTCATTAAACATCTTCTATTACTCTAGACACTTATTCTGTTTGATGACCCTATAATTATCTGTTCTTCTCTTTTCTGTATTCTTTATATAATCAAATATTCCAAGGTAGCCAATCTAGGTTCTTCCCTTTAGGTCCTTTCTATCACTGTGTAATATGGCTTAGTCTTTGGTAATTAACATTTATGTAGCACTTGCCAAACACTGTATTAAGTATTTTTAGTTTGCAATTTTTTTTTGTAATTTATTTTTTACTTTACAATTATTTCTGTTGATCTTCACAACAACCCTGGGAGATAGGTATTATTGTTATTCTCATTGTAGAGATGAGGAAACTGAGGTAAATAGAGGTTAAATTAATTATTGAGGGTCACACAGCTAATAAATGTCTGGGGCCACATTTGAACTTAGAGTGCTGAACCTAGAGGCAAGAAAACCTACCTACGGCTCCACTTGGCTGCCACTAATTCCCCTTTTCCACTGATCCTCACTCTCAAAATAATGCCTATTATTATAGATATCTTAGAGGATATTGTCCTATGGTAGAATCCCTTTCATTGGCCCCAATTTATACTCTCTCTTTCGGATCTTTTGCCAACCTACATTTGCCTACAAAGCTCTTCTCTGTGTCCATGGTGCCAGTTCTTCCAGGTGCCAGTTACCCCCAGGGATACCACACATGTCCTTCCCCCTATCCAGAAGAAAAAGATTTTTTATTCAACAAATCCCACAGCTCTCATCCAGCTTAAGTTCCTCATTTCTCTTTACTCATGGAAGCGTTCATCAATGCGATCCCCTCCCATTCCAAAGTAAGGCCTCCTTCCTTTCCCTTTCTTCTTTTTTCCCTTCTTCCTTACCCCCTCCTCTGTAGGCTTGTCCTGTATCTGAGAGGTAACTTTTCCCTCATTGTTAGCTCTTGATTTGGTCTTGCCACATCACTCTCTATCTCCTTGTTCCTCTCTCCACTTTTCAGCTATTCTCCCATGTTTTAATGTAATCTCACAAAAGAAACATTCAATTGTAGGCAGTGGTTGCTAAGTTCTGTCCGTAATGCTTTCCGCCTGCCTCTTCACTGCTACCTCTATCATATTTCCACCTTCACCTGTTTCCTTTTGTTCCTTTAGAAAAAAGTTTCTTACCAGTCTTTCTGTTGTCACTGTGTTGCTGTTGCTATCCTTGGCTGCTGCATTTATTTACTCCTATAATTCTATTGTTTGAGGTGTTTGAGGAGCAAATATTCTTTTCAGTTCTGGTTTTCTTTCTAAAAATGTTTCAAACACATCTTTGTTATTGAATAACCATCTTTAATCCTCTATGATTAAGCACAGTTTGAGGGGATAGGTCATCCTGGGCTGCATCCTGAACTTCATTGTTATTTGGAATACTTTATTCCATTCCTTTCTCCTTTTTCTGATAGATATAGAATTGTCACTCATTATTTAAATGTCCTTTTTCATATTTTATGGTCTTTCTCCTAATGGCTTCTAGAACTTTTTTTTTCTGAATTGAATTGTTAAATTTAATCACTATGTATCTTAGAGTTTGTAGCCTTGTCCCCCCCCCCCAAAAAAAAAAATGATCTGTGGCTTTTAAAATTGGGATTTCATTTTTTTTTAATATTCAGAAGTTTTAGGCAGTAAAAATTCCTTCATTATGGCATTAATAGTTTTTTGTCCTATGTGTTCTTCTAGTAAACCTGTGATCTTTTAAGTTGTCTCTATGAATATGAGTTTGAGAGTTATATGTTTTGTATCCATAGTGAGCAAATTTAATTTTAATGTTTTTGTTTTTTGTCTTTTTTCTTGTTCTTTATTTCTGTGTATTTGTATCTCCAATCTCTTATTTTCTCTTTTGTTTATTTGGTGAGATTTACCATTGCAGATTCAAGTTTTTCTATTCTGTTCAATTTTTTTGCTATGCAGGACATAAATTCTATCCTTGAAATTCTCATTTCTCTTTTAAACACATCTGAAACATCATGTTCTGCTTCTATGTACTCTTCAAATTCCACAGTGTCCTCTGTTTAATCAAATGTTGGATTCTTTTCCTTTATTTTGAAGAATTTATTTACAGATGTCTTTTTCTAGATCTGGAAATCAAATTGCTTTTTTATTATTGTTTTTCCTGTTAATGTAAGTTTTCTGAGATTTTTTCTTCCTGTATTCTTTGGTATTTTCAGTCATTCCCCTCCTTCTTATTTTCCTTTCTGGACTCTCTCTCAAAGACACTCCCAAAGCATCTCAGCCTCCCATCTCACTGAGCTATTCATGGTTTACTAGCCTAGGTCTGTCCCAACTGACTTCTGTTTCTGTTTGAGAGGTCATGAAGTTTGAAAAAATTATCTAGTGTACTACCTCGTAGCACGTGATCTGTTAACAATAGTCTACCTTTCCAAAGTTTTTTTTTTAATTAAAGTTTTATTGGTGTTCTTTTTTTACATTACAAACATTTATAGATTATGCTCACTCTATTAGAAATCATCTGTAACAAAGTACAATGAAGTAAAACTAATAATACAGTAACTATATGGAAATGCATGCAACATTTCTCATCTCAGGCCTTGTTCAACATTTTTTTATTCTCTCTCACCCCTTCTCCCTGACCCCCTACCATACTGGAAAAATAAAATAATATTGTTGGTGAAAAAAAATATGCATAGTTAGGGAAGACAAATTTCTTCAATGGTTAAGCACAAAAATGGGTTTATTTCTTATTCTATACCTCATATCTGTCATCTCTCTCTAATGGATAGTATGCTTTATCACTGGTCTTCTGGAATCATGAATAATCATTATATTGGACATTGTTCTTTCAACTTCCAAAATAGTTTTACAATAATGTTGTAATTGTATAAATTGTTCTCCTGGTTTTGTTCATTTTAATTGTCCATTTTTATAGTATAAATTATCCTTCTGGATCTCCTCATTTTATTCTCAGTTCATTCAATTCTTTCCATGTCTCTTTGAACTCACTAATCTTCTTTTCTTACAGTTCATCTGTCTTATTCATTTACCACAACTTACCTAAGCATTCCTTCATTAATGGGCATATTCTTAGTTTCCAGTTATTTTGCCACCACCAAAAGAATGGTTTGATTTATATGTACACAGACATAAATATATAAATACATATATACATATTCTTCTAGTACCCAATAGTTTGTTAAGTGCTTTCCTCATTAATAGCTCTGCGAGGTTAGGGGTCCAAATATTATTCTCTCTATTTTATAGAGTTGGAAATTAAAGCCTAGGAAAAGGAGGTAGCTATTGAACAGGAGTTTCCTGGCTCCTCATTCCCTGGATGTGCTAGAGCCAGCTTTTACTTGCTCATAAGAGCCCACTGTTAAATATTCAAAATAAACATTTATACCTCAAAAATCAGCAAAAGATACAAATCAGGGCTTGATTTATTGTTTTATGATTAACTTAACTTAAGAAAGTGATGGAGAAAATACTAATACTGCAAACTGATTTTAAATTGTGTATTGCTTTTTGCAGAGCCAGTTATTTACCTGCATACTTCTGATAGACTTCAGTAGCCTTGAATCCTAGAATGTTAGAATTTCAGAGGCCTTTGAAGTTTATACTATCTGTCTGATTCTACAAAGTTGTATACAAGGCTAAATTATGCTAGGGGTACAGAATAGAATATACCCTAAGGGCTTAAGGGTAGAGCAGGGCTTCTTAAACTTTTTCCACTTGGAACCCCTTTTCACCTCAGAAATTTTTATAGGTATACTAGATATATGGGTATATAAAATAGGTGTGTTAATGGGTGTGTGCTTGCGTGCAGGCACATCTCAGGGATGGGGGAAGAGAGGGATATTTCTCTTTTTTTTTCATTTTTATTTTATTATTTTTTATTTTATAATTATAACTTTTTTTTGACAGTACATATGCATGGGTAATTTTTTACAACATTATCCCTTGTACTCACTTTTGTTCCAGTTTTTCCCTACCCTCCTTCCCCTAGATGGCAGGCAGTCTTATACATGTTAAATATGTAGTATATTCTATATACAATATATGTGTACAGAACTGAATTTCTTATTGCACAGGAAGAATTGGATTCAGAAGGTAAAAATAACCTGAGAAGACAAACAAAAATGCAAAGAGTTCACACTCATTTCCCAGTGTTCCTTCTCTGGGTGTAGCTGATTCTGTCCATCATTGATCAATTGGAACTGAATTAAATCTTCTCTATGTTGAAGATATCCACGTCCATCAGAATACATCTTCATACAGTATCGTTGTTGAAGTGTATAATGATCTCCTGGTTCTGCTCATTTCAGTTCATGTAAGTCCCTCCAAGCCTCTCTGTATTCATCCTGCTGGTCGTTTCTTACAGAATAATAATATTCCATAACATTCATATACCACAATTTATCCAACAATTCTCCAATTGATGGACATCCATTCATTTTCCAGTTTCTAGCCACTACGAAAAGGGCTGCCACAAACATTTTGGCACATACAGGTCCCTTTCCCTTCTTTAGTATTTCTTTGGGATATAAGCCCAGTAGTAGCACGGCTGGGTCAAAAGGTATGCTCAGTTTGATAACTTTTGGGGCATAATTCCAGATTGCTCTTCAGAATGGTTGGATTCGTTCACAACTCCACCAGCAATGCATCAGTGTCCCAGTTTTCCCACATCCCCTCCAACATTCATCATTATTTGTTCCTGTCATCTTAGCCAATCTGACAGGTGTGTAATGATATCTCAGAGTTGTCTTATTTGCATTTCTCTGATCAATAGTGATTTGGAACACTCTTTCATATGAGTGGATATAGTTTCAATTTCATCATCTGAAAATTGTCTGTTCATATCCTTTGACCATTTATCAATTGGAGAATGGCTTGATTTCTTACAAATTAGAATCAATTCTCTATATATTTTGGAAATGAGGCCTTTATCAGAACCTTTAAATGTAAAAATGTTTTCCCAGTTTGTTGCTTCCCTTCCAATCTTGTTTGCAATTAGCTTTTTAATTTGATGTAATCAAAATTTTCTATTTTGTGATCAATAATGATGAGAGGGATATTTCTTAACCCCTTGACCCCTTCTGTGATGAATAATAGCCACAATTAAAAAAAAAAAGTTCAAGTATGTTTCTCCTCTCTTTTTCTTACTACAAGCTGCCTATGAAGATATAGAAATCAGGGAGGGAGAGAGAATTGGCCCTTCCTTAAGCAGTCAAAATCCATCTAGAATAAGGAATGATAAGAATACTATACAAGAACTACACTTTACATTCCTTATTAGCCATGTAAACTTGGGTATGTAACTTAATCCTTGGAGGCTTCAGATGTCTCACCTGTAATGTGGAAATCTCATGTAGTAGATAGAAAGAATGCTGAAGACTTGGGTTTGGATTTTTGCCCAGCTGTTTATTTGTTATGTAACATTGAGCAAAATACTTCAGGTCTCTGGTCCTCAATTTCCTTATCTGTAAGATAGGCATAATAATGTGGGTACAAACTACCTCAGTATTATCATGAGAGTAGTGTATTATAAAACTATTAGAATGTGAGTTATGGTCAATTTCTGAAAAAACAAATTGGCCAATAACTTCACTTAAGGTAGGGGCTTATCCCAAGAGAACTGAACTTTTTTCTAACTCTAAACAATCCAATTGTATAATCAATGGATGAAATGGAAAGAGCATTTGTTGAATGAGATGTTGGCTACTGAGTTTCATAAATTTTCCTTCCTGGTCATGGGCAAACTTCATATCCCATCTAATCATAACAAGCTACCCACCATTTTGTCTTTCATCTTTGAGCAGTTCCTTCTCATCTGCATCAGCACCTTTCACATTAGACCTGAGACCTAGACCTCTCCATTCCAGGCCACTAAAGAAGTTAATCCACACTTCTTTGGAGTATCTTGCCTTAGACATTCCTGGTTGATTGGTGATTAAGTGTGTACAAAACAGCCAATTTAGCCCACTAGATTAGCTGCCTGACCAAAGACACTAACCCAGAGATTCTTAAGTTTTTTTGTGAATCATGGACACAAAAGATGGAGAAGTCTGTGGACATATTCATAGAATAATGATTTAAAACAATTGAAGGAAATACTAAATGTCAATGAAAGATTAGTGAAAATAAACATAATTTTTTCCTCATCCAATTTCAACTTTGACCTCAGATTAAGAACCTCAACACTAACCTAACTATACTTCCACTTTACATATCATCCTGCCATCTACCATCTGCCTGTCCTATTCTTACTCCCACTCCTTTCTACTTCCTCAGAACAATCCTTCTGAATGTTACTTTTTTCTACTGCAGGGATTCTCAAACTTTTTGGTCTCAAATCTCCTTTACCTTCTTAAAAATTATTGAAGACTCCAAGGAGCTTTTGTTTACATGGTTTATATCATTATTTGCCTTTTAGAAATTTTAAGAGTAAAATTTTAAAATATTTATTCATTTAAGAATAATAATCAATCCATTACATATTAACATAAGTATATAAAAAAGCTATATTTCCCCAAACCAAAAAAAAAAAAAAAAAAACTGAGAAAAGTGGCATTATTTTACATATTTGCATAAATCTTAATAATGTCTGGCTTAATACATAACAACTGGATTGTCTTATCTGCTTGGAATTCAATCTATTATAATGTGTTGTTTTGGGGAAAGTACAGAAAGAAAATCTGGTCTAGTACAGATATTTATGCAGAAAAAAGGGATATCTTAACAGTCAAATAACATCTTCGTATTATTACAAAAATAGGTTTGACTTTGAAGTTCCCCTGAAAGGATCTTGGGGATCTCTACAGGGTCTGCAGGCCACATTTTAAGAATAGTTACTCTATTGGAACATAAACTCCTCAGGAACAGGGACTATTAGTCTATTTATAATGTTTGTTTCCTAGTATTCAGCACAGTGCCTGGGAAACAAGAAGTACTTAATAAATGTTTTTTCATTCATTGATTCATTTGTTTGTTCATTCAGTTGGCTTCCTGCCAGGTATAGTGTAGTTTTGTCTAGAGAAGGAGCACATTAGGTGGAAGTTTTCAGACAATCTTCTCTCCTTGAGAGCTTCTTAATATCCAGATTCACTCAGTTTCAATTCAAAGCAGCATATAGGGTTTAGAGAGAAATTTTACAGAAATTCTATTCCAGCCCCTTCATTTCACAAGAGAGGAAGGAGTTTAAAGCACAGAGAAGGATAGTACCTTTCCTGAGATCTCACAGTCGGTTAATGGCAAAGTTGGGGTGCAAATCCAAATCTTCAAACTTTTCATGTATAATGTCCTTTCTACTATCTATATATGTCTTAAGAGGGTGGGAGAGAGAAGGTCTATCAAAATAAGAGCAGTGGCATTGGCATTGGATTGAACCAATGCTCATTTAGAAAACGTACATAAATAAATATGATACAAGGGGAATACAACAGGAGCTAAGCTGAGACAGGCACTGAGCTCTGAAAATTTGGGAAGGGAAAGCTAATTTTTACTTTCTGTGATAAGGGAAGGCTTCATGGAGAAAGTGACTTTGGAACTGAATTTTGTAATAAAAACTTTCTACAGAGTTGCCAAGGAGTGCCTATTTCCCCACTTAGCTTTCACCCTTCCAGGCTAAAGAAATCTTTTCTCCTTAGTCTTCCCTCCTTAATCCCTTAACAGAGAAGACTTTTTCTCTCATCTAAGTGTCAAGCACATTTCTGTGGTCTTTCTAGTTTTCCCACACTAGCCAATTCTCTCTAACCTCCTTCTCCAGGGGAAGTAAGACTGAGTCCTCTTCCTGTAAATCTTAAAAGTCTTAAAAGTCTTTAAAAAAAAAAAAAAAAAAAAAAGGCTGTAGACTTTTGACCCACCTTCTCTTCAGGGCAACACAATATTTGTTTTAACATTTGTCAGTCACTTTGGGTTGCTCATTCCATGGCTTACTAATTCATTAGCTGGGAACTCCTGAATGCTACATATGACTAATCTATTTAATTCAGAAGCCTTTTCTTTTTTAAACTGAATTTCTCTTTTACAGAGCATACTGAATATTTTATTCACTCATTTTTAATCATTCATCCAAAACTTTATTCATTCATTTTCATTTATTGTACCATAAAATATAAATTCCTTATGGATAGAGACCAAAATTTTTTTTGTTTTGTTGTTGGTTTCTCAGTTCTTTGCACATATTAGACATTTTAAAAATGCTCATTAGGTGGGACTGATCAATAAACATTTATCAAACACCTGTTATGTTCCAGGCATTTCGTCATGCAAAGGATCTATTCATTAAATACTTCATGAGCACATGCTAACATAGTGATGTCATTTTGGTCCTCTTTGAGAGTGAAGGACAACAACCAACCAACCAACCAACTAATCCTGACCATCTTACCTGGCAAAAAGTGCTCTGGGGAATTCAAAGTCATTTTTGTCTTCAAGATATTTATAGTCTGGTTTGGTAGATGAATAACTCTATTAACGCTAATTTAAGGCAGAATATGATAAGTGTACCCTGAGAAGTGCAAATCAGGTTTTGACCTGGGGATAAAAGTCCTAGATTTAGCCTCATTATACTTGGGTTTCTACACCAATTCTAATTTGTTGTTGAGTCATGTCTGACTCTTCATGATCCCATTTATCATACCGTCCATGGCATTTTCTTGGCAAAGACATAGGAGTGATTTGCCATTTCCTTCTCCAGTAGATTAAGACCAAAAGGGGTTAAGTGACTTGCTCCGGGTCACACAGCTGCTAAGTATTTGAGGTCAATTTCTAACTCATAAAGTTGAGTCTTCCTGATCTCAGATCTAGCACTCAATCCACTGAGAGATCTAACTCCCCCCACTTCTGGTATTTATTGGCAATATGAAGTCACTTTGTCTAGTAAGCTTCCATATCCTCATGTTCATAAAATGGAAATAATAATTCTTGTACGCCCCACCTCATAAGGCTCTTGTAGTGAAAGACTGTTGTAAATCTTAATGGAGGGGGCAGCTAGGTGGTGCAGTGGATAGAGCACCAGCCTTGAATTCAGGAGGACTTGAGTTCAAATCTGGTCTCAGACACTTAACACTTCCTAGCTGTGTGACCCTGGGCAAGTCACTTAAGCCCAGCCTCAAAAAAAAAAAAAAAAAAAAAAAAAAATCTTAATGGTATACAAATAAGGGGTTATTATCATTCAAAAAAAGGAGCAATCATTTCTTCCTTTAGATAACAATTTATTTGTTATTTAGATATTATTAAGATAACAATTAGAATTTATGAATGCTTTATGGTTTGTGAAATATCTTAAGAACATTTTATCTCATTTTATCCTCAGAATGACCATAAAGTTATAAACTATGATTATGCTCCATTCTGCATCAGATAAGGAAACCCGAGGCCAGTTTAAGCCCGTTAATCAGTATCTGAGACTAAATTTAAACTCAATTCTTCTGATTCCAGGTGCAGTGATCTATTTCACCAAGTAGTTGCCTCAGCTAGAGGGATCTTCAAAGAGGAGGCATTTAAGCCTGCGCTTTGAAGAAAGACATGATTGGTAGAGATTGATTGAATTCTACTTTGGCAAGCTAATGATCCCTTTTTTCCTATCTTTTGACTGAAATGATACTCAAATGAGAACATCAAGGAAGCCTAGAAAGCAGAAGCTTGGAAGACATGCTTTAGAGTTCTGAACTCCAAAGTCATTCAGGAGATTTAAATTACCCAATTAGACTCTGACTGCAGTTAGTCTATCAACACAAACTGCAGCTCATGGAGGTCTGTCTCACTCAAAAGCTAAATCGAATCAAAGGTGAGAAGGTAGTTTGTTTGCTCTGGCAAAAAAAACCTCAGAGTTAGCAGCAACTTCTTTCATTTTCCCTCCCTCTTCGCCTCGCAAAAAAAAAAAAAAAAAACTAGACCTATATTCTGGGGAAGAGGAAAGAAAGCATTTATTAGCGTGTACTATGTACATTACCTCATTTGAGACTCATACTAATCTTGTGAGGTAGTTGTTATTAATATTCCTTTTTACAATTGAGGAAACTGAGACAATGGAAATTATGTCTGGTCCAGAGTGTCTGAGGCTGAGTTTGAACACTTTGACACCTATCTGCCATACATTGATCTCAAAGGGAAAAAAACCCTGATATTTCTCTCCTTACAGTATTGTTTTTCAACAACTAGAAGAAACCAAACTAAGAGAAAGGATAATCTTGACTGTTGTTATTTGAATGAATTCCAGCTATGTAGCTGGAGTCTACCAGAGAATCTATTTAATATGGATTTAATGAAATAACCCAACATGGGAGCTCTATCTGCTCTACTACACTCATTCTCATAAGGACGAGGCTTATTGGCCAGTCTCCTGATTCAAGAAGTATAACACAGTGGATAGAGAGCTGATCTTGTAGCCAGAAAGTCCCATTTCTGACAACTACTGTCTGTGTACACTTTTGCATGAGTCACTTAGCTTCTCAGTACTCTAGGGAATTCTTTACAACCATGAGCTACAGAATGGTGCTGACTTTCATTGGTAAGGGAAATTTTATTTGGGAATTTCCTAAACCAAAGGTGCAACTCAACACTCCTAAATGCTACAGGATTAAAATGTAATTGGAAAATATTTAACAAAAGAAATAAAAATACAATGGGACATAGAGTACATTAATATGTAGTTTTCTAAATCAAAGTGCCACTGACAGGGGTCCTTACTATATAGTATGATATATTTTGATACCACAATCCTAAACCAGTGGAACCACAGGTCCAGTCCTTATTGTTATATTGTATATGTACTTATATATTTATATGTTGGTTATTAGAATATACATTCTTTGAAAACAGAAATTACTTCATTTCCATCTTTATATCTCCAGCACCAAGCACAGTGTCTGTCGAGTAGTAGGTCCTCAATAAATTCTCGTAATTGATTATTATTAGCATGATACTGCTATAAGGTCCCTGAAGAGTCTGGATTATCATTTATTAGGGATTCCTTCTTCAGGTTGGGATAGGAATAAATCAGCTATAGTTAGATTGCTATTCTCACCTCCCTACTACTGCAACCTTGACCTCTGTCTCTGGAACCATTCTGGGCTCTTATAGGTAAGAGCTTTATGTTACCTGCAATCAGGCCTTCACATCAATTCCCAGGTTCCATTTCCAAATCTTGCTATTCTCCGCTTACTCTTCTACCTCCATTCTAGTTCTTCTTCATAAATTGCCCTCTCTCTATTAGAATGCAAACTCATTTAAGGGTATGGACTGTCTTGTTTGCTTGCATTTTTGTATCTCAGTGCTTTACATGGTGCCTGGCACTAGTAAGCTATTAAGTAATAAATGTTTTATCTCACTACAACCTCTTCTAATTCTGGGTTAATGAGTTTACAAATGTAGATAAGATGGAGTTTGAGAAGGGCCAGATCAGAGTCTCATTGCTTTGATTGGCTATTGAAGACTTATAGAACTAAAAATAGAAATAATATTATGTCTAAAATATGACATAAAGCCTGAAACTAAATAAAGGATGTTTTGAGTGAAAAACTAAGGCACATTTTTGAGCTGAACTTATAAAACCATATCAGAAAGATGGTATCTGTTTGACCCTGGAAGACAAGACTAAGAACAGTGTGTAGAATGTGCAAAAAAGGCAAATTGTGACTTGATAACAAGGAAAACTTCTTAATACTTGGAATTCTAGAAAAATGAAGTGAGGCTCCCCTCATTAGATGTCAAGCAAAGGATGGATGACATCTTATCTGGTAGGTTGTGAGCTGAGTGTGGACACAACATAGCATTTTCACTCTTTCTGTTGTTGTTTGCTTGCATTTTGTTTTCTTTCCCAGTTTTTTTCTTCTTGATCTGATTTCTCTTGTGCAGCAAGATAACTGTATAAATATGTATACATATATTGAATTTAACATATATTTTAACATGTTTATCATGGATTGGACTACCTGCCATCCGGGGAGAGGGTGGGAGGAAGGAAGGGAAAATTTGGAACAAAAAGTTTTGCAAGGGCCAATGCTGAAAAATTCCCCATGCATATGTTTTGTAAGCAAAAAGCTTTTATAAAAAAAGAAGATAAAAAATATTAGAAGGCTTCCGTGATTCTGACACCTCCATTATTCTAACTTTTGAATCAACCAAAAAAAGTTCAAAGACTCTAGAATTTATGATCATGTCTACAGTGGAAATTAAATTGTTGACCCTTTCTGCACTACTATATAAAAATTTAAAGAAAAAAAGAAAACACTGATTTTAGTGGACTATATTCTCAAGCTTGTATACACCATCAGTTATATGGCAAACAAAACCCCAATTATACGGTAAGGCTATATTAGAAAAAGCATACTATGCAGAAGGAAGATAGTTAAGTACAGGATACAGTCTTGCTGTACCCTACCCTACTCTAATCAAGCCAGTTTTGGGGTGTGGCATTCAGTTCTGCAAGTCACATTTTAGAGAGTACATTGAAGAGTTAGAGTGTGTTCAAAGGAGGGCAGTTAGATTGGGATTCATGCTAGGTGAGAATTGGTTAAAAGAACTACATATTCTAACTTTTTCCATTGGAATTTTTTTATTTCTTTTGAGTATTCATATAATTCTTGAGGAAAATGGATTTTTTTTCTCTGTTTTACAGTTGTTATGAAGTTGGAACTGCAATTTTTTTATATTGAATAGTTTTGTTTTGTTTTTTATTTTCTCATATCTTCAGCTTTAGTTTCTGAATTAGGCTTTGTGTTAGGGTTAGACTCAGTCTACGGGTGTACTCTTGGGTGGGATCTTGCTTGATCTCCCTCTGGGTCTCCAGGTTCTGTGTTGACCTCGTTCTCCCAGGGTTTGCCACCCTACCCTCACATCTTTGAGGCTCAGAGTCCAGATCTTTTGGTATCACAGGTCAGCATTGGAGATCCCAGAGTTCCTGGGCCTT
Source organism: Sminthopsis crassicaudata (assembly GCF_048593235.1). Classification (NCBI taxonomy): domain Eukaryota; kingdom Metazoa; phylum Chordata; class Mammalia; order Dasyuromorphia; family Dasyuridae; genus Sminthopsis; species Sminthopsis crassicaudata. The sequence continues at coordinate 235,332,683 of NC_133618.1, read as the reverse complement.
GATTGACTTGTATGAATGCTGCAGCATCAAAATGCCAATGTCATTCACAAAGTGACTTCTGAAGTTCTCATCCAGGAGAATTCTCTGTTTTTGTTGCCTTTGGATCCAGAGCATCTCTAGTCACGCTGGAATGCTTTATCCTTACCAGTGACATTGGTTTTGCCGTCATGTGTCCAGCTGATCTTCTGTCCAGTCTTGGAGCAGAAGTCATTTACTGTAATTTCTCCGGGAAATTTTTGATAATTATTCAGCTTGGTAACAACTTCAAAGGTTTGATGGAGTAAATATTTGAAAGCTGACCATTCATTCTGGTAGTCACCTTGGCTAGAAGACAAATCTCATTTTCTTCTCACTTGAAGTTTGTGACACACAATATGCAAATATTGTCATACCTATTTTATGGACATGGAAGTAAATGCTTATTATATCCAGAAATGGATAACCTTTAAGAGCCTATTATAACTTGGCATGGAAAATGCCATTTGCATTCAGAGAGAGAAGTATAGAGACTGAATATGAATGGAAGCATACTATTTTCACCATTTTTGTCTTGCTTTGTTTTTTCTTGTTTTGGTCTGATTTTTCTAGCACAATATGGCAAATATGGAAATATGTTTAAAAGAATTTCACATATTTAATCTGTATTGGATTGTTTGCTATCTTGGGGAGAGGGAAGATAAGGAAGGTAGGGAGAAAACTTTGAAACACAAAGTCTTACAAAATGAATGTTGAAAATTATCTTTACATGTATTTGGGAAATAAAATACTATTGGGGGAAATATTATGTGTCAGGTACTATAATAAATGTTAGAGGTATAAATACAGTTTCTGTTTTTAAGGAGATTACATCTAATGGAGGAGGACAATAAACAAAAAGAAGTTGAAAGTGACAGGAATGGAGGGAGGTAGAGGAAAAAGGAAGTGAAGATACTCAGCATGGGAGTATGATGGAGAAATATACAGTTGTATGGACTAGTGGAAAAATTAAGAGATGGCATGTCTGTATGATCTCCTTAAGTGGAGGTTCTGGGAGGAACTCTCTACTCTAATCTTTAATTAGAGGGGACCCATGGCCAGGGATATCAATGAAGTTTAAATACTAGGGTCAATGTGATCTTGCAGAATGATGAAGTTCTTGGGACATGATGGAAAAATTCAAAGATTCCAAAACTCCGAGAAAATGAGGAGACAAATGGCCTGGATGCCTTCCTAAAATGAGGTTCTGGAAGCTTTCTTTACCATCTTCTAATAGGGGACCATAAAGGTAAAGGATAGCAAAGTTATACAATTAGTAGGAGATAGAACAAGAATTTACATCCTGTGACTCAAAAAATTCTGTGCTTGCATGGCTGAAATTCAATATTGAGGCTATCTTACATAATTTTCCTTTTGTTTTGCACACCTCCTCCCCAGTTCTCTACCCAGAGTTCCTTCCTGGAATATAAAAATTTTGCATGTGTTTATGTGTACATAACATAAAGTAAAAGGATGCTCATCTCTCATTCACCTAGATTAATGTAATATTTAACACATGATAGATTTATTTAGCCCTACAAGAAATCCAAAGGTCTCATACCAGAGTCCATTAATGATCAAAACACTGGAAGATGCTAAAAGTTCATCAACCCTTGTCTCTGGTGAGCCCCAACTCCTCAGGAACCTATATAGCTCTCCTGATTTATTTGTACTACTTTGCGTTAGCTGCACCCCTTCACCCCTCCCAGTAAAAAAGAGAAAACACTTGAGGTTGTTATCATCAACCCCCCCCATAAAACTTCATAGTACACATAATATAGTCCACACTGTTGCTATTTCCATTACTATTCCCTGTTTGTGGCTCCAATATAGACACCATGTGCCTTATCAAAACCTATTTCTTTTCTTTCCATATTTTTTTTGAGAGGTAATTGGAGTTAAATGACTTGCCTAATTGGGGGTCACACAATTAGTGACTATTAAATGTCTGAGGCTGAATTTGAACTCAGGTTCTCCTGATTCCAGAGCTGGTGGTCTATTTACTGTGCCATTTAGCTGCCCCTAATGGTAATTTCTTAGATTTTCAAAGACTCACAGAATCATAGGTCTTTAGAGTTGGAATATTGTCTCATTTTAGGCAAGTTATTTAACCTTTCTGGGTCTCAGTTCCTCACCAGTAAAATAAGGAGATTGAACTAGATGATTTCCATGGTCTTTCCAGTTCTAAATCTTTGATGTGCTTAAACCCTCCTCATGTTACAGAATAAGAAACAGGTCTTAGGGAGAAGTGAACTGCCCCCAATTTTTCAAATACTGGCAAAGGTTGAATTTCAGCCCAGGTCTTCTATAACATGTACTGTCTGTAGGTATGAGTGTAAATGTTTTTTGTATTTGCATTCCCATGGTAATCAGGAATCAGGAACACAAAGCCACAATGAAAACTGAGGCATGTAGAATGCTCTTCCTGCTGAGCTGGGTCTTGGATCAGTCGAAATGATAAGTTGGCCTTGTTTTGTTCCCTTGTAGATGTTATTAGGTTAGTGAAGATCACACTTATCTGATGTCACAGGCTTTCTGAACCCAAACCACACAAATAAATACATGGTGTTATTTTTGTGGGATGCTGAGAAAGATAAATACCCACGCTACAAAAGCATTCTGAGGAAGAAGGGAGACTCTCGTCATGAGAAATAGCTCAAGGGACTACTAAAACTTATTTTCAGAATGTGAAACACAAAGCTTTTTTGTTTCTTCAAGACACCTGGGTTTTTTAATGGGAACAAGTTTTGTCAAGTTTTTACTCGTGGCTTTGCTACTGACGACACGAGCTGTATAACCACAAAAGAGTCAGTTCCTTCCCTGAGCCTCAGTTTCCTTCTTTATAAAAGGTAGTGGTTAAACTAGCTAATCTTTTAGAACTCTTCTAGCTGTGCTATTCTGTTTTAAGCTCCCTTCCAAGGCTAACATTCTATAGTCTGTGTTCTAGGGTACCTTCCAGCTCTAGGATTCTGTGAGAGCAGTCTGGCAGATGGGCAGTAATGTTTCTTAGATACTTGGTACATGAGAAGCACTCAAATAAACACCTTGCAAAATAATTCAGGGCGCTGACACTGGGGAAAACCCTCACAGGTCAAAATAGCAATATACTAAGCACAAGGTGTCAACGTTATCATTGTACATTAGCATCAACTCTGGGTTAACCATAATACTTAGAGAGTTGAGGTTAAGGGGTGGAGTCAGTTGGAGGTGCTTGTTAAATAAATTTTCCTGGTTAAACCAGGAAGTCCTTTTTCTTTCAAATCTTAGCTATTGAAAACAATTCTGAAAAATTTGAATCCATTTTCCTGGTTTAGTTTTTTAAAAGTGTGTGCCATGGAGTTTGGAACAAGTTGAATATTGGCAAACCAGAAATGATTTAAGGATGAATCAGATGAATCCATTTAGATCTGAAGGGGCTAAAGGACATAATTAATTCTACAATATTAGAACTAGAAGAGAGTTTAGAACATAGAACATAAAATGTTAGCCATGGAAAAGACTTTGGAGCATTAAATATTAATGATGGAATGAATCTTAAGACATCATTTAGTCTGATTGTCTTCTTTGAAATTAAGGACCATAGAGGAGATGACTGATCCAAGCTCACATGGCAATTTAATGGCTGACTAGGGACTAGAACCAAGATCTTTTGGCTCTTTCCAGCATATCACATTTTATTTCTTTTTAAATTACTAATTTTTGTTTCAACACATTATATAAACTTCCAATATTTCTAAATGAATCCCCCATGATGTTCCATCCTTTACTTTAATAGTTAAATAAAATGACATAGAAGAATAACTTCAATTGACAGTACATAAAATTTTTTGTTTTTGTAATTTTCCTATTAAAAATTACTTTAATTTGAATTTGACATTCAGAAACATGAATATTTCTATATTTAAAGAACAAAAGAGGAGGATTATATATGACACTTATGGATTTTGATTATGTATAGTTTTTTTTAAAAAGTAAATCAACATGACATATACAACCTTTAAAATAGACATATGTCCAAAATGGCTCTGTCTGTCTCTAGAAATTTTTTTTCATCTAACTATATGTGTGTGTGTGTGTATATATATATATATATATATATATATATATATATATATATATATATGCATATATTTGCACACACTTCAAAGTATCCTCTCATTGAAAAAAAAATGCTTCCAACAAATAGATATAGACAAACAAAGCATATTCCCACCTTAATATCTCCAAAGCGTATCTCTCTCATTTTGCTTCTTTAGTATATTATTTCTCTGTCAGATATGGGTAGTATGTTTCATCTTGAAATCATGGCTGGTCATTAGGTTGATCAGAGTCCTTATGTCATTTAAAGTTATCTCTACAATATTCTTATGGTTCAAATTATTCTCCTAAGTGTATTCATTTCACTCTGAATTAGTTCATATAATTCTTCCCCATATCTCTCAGAAATCATGGTTTTTATCATTTTTTATGGCATAATAGTATTCTATCATATGCATATATATTAATTTGTTTATTCATTCCCCAAATGAGTTGAGTCTTAAGTTCTAGCTTTGGCTTTTTGGATAAATCACCATGTAACCTTTACCAGGTAACTTTTCCATCTTGTAGTTTCCTCATCTCTGAAAAAGGAAAAGGTAGGTTTGAGAGTTTTTAAGATTCCTTCTAGATTTCGAATTTTATGAACCAATGAAGACTCGATTGAAAGTCACAGGCCCAAATTAACAGCTCTGTTATGGATTTACTGGTGGATTATGAATTGGTTGCTATATATTGAGATCTCAATTTCACCAATTATAAAATGAAAGGAGGATTCTTCCCACCCAGCCCCTAGTCAATACAGTCACAAGGAGATATTGTGGTTTTAAACTTATTACAGAGATGTTTAAACTCTTATCCCTCTGGGAGGTACAAACACTTCTCTTACTAAGAGGTGTTTATAATCAAAAAGTGGAAGAGGTAGGCCCCCGAGAGGGACTTTCCTTCTATACATCCCTGTTTGGTCATTCACATACAGGAGGAGTTCCTAGACCACTAGGAAACACTATCCAGCAGAGAACAGAGATATACACTCCAGATAGTCATGGATACAAACATGATTTTACAAGCAAGAAAGAAGCTCCAAGAAAGGGGAACTCTGGCAGCAGAGAATCAAATCAGCTGTAGAGAAGAGGAGATGTTTCAAACTCAGCTGAGCAGATTGCCTAGCAGAGATGCTACACTCAAAGGGCTTGGACAAGGACTCTGAAGAGAGAAAGGACTTCCAGCCCGTGCAACACCAGGAGTTGTGCATTACCTTTGCCTCAGCACGAGCCAAACAGTTCCCTTTTTGTCTTTGGATTAAATGGTTGTGCCTACCCTTCCCAAGGATATTGTGTATATTTGTGGGAGAAGGTACCCCAAGTTCATGGAAGAATGTTTTGCAGTACCTTTTTTGCCATCACTAACCCATTTTAGTAAAAACCTTTGCTAAGAGTCAATTATGTTTCTTTTGTGATAATAAGAGTTAATTACTTTTTACTATGGGACAATTCAATAGTGAGCACAATGGTAAGAGCTTGTCAACTATAATTTTAAAAGAGTGGTGACAAATGAACAACATCTTTGAACCCAAAGATTAATCATCTCCCTAAACTGGTATCCAACCTGCAAGTTTGAGCATCAAGTTACTTTGAGGGGCTAACCCAGAAGGGGGGCAATATATACATACATCCTCTCCAAAATCCTTTTCTAATTAGAACTCTCCCCAACTCTAATATTCTATATTTTTGATTCATTTGTTGTTGTTGTTGTTGTTGTTGTTGCACCATGTTCTAAAGCCCTTTACAGCTTTCATATTCTAAGTTATGTGGTATAAGGTCTCTTCTAACTCTGACATTCTAGAGTCTACATTCTAAGCTCTCTTTCCAGTTCTAATATTTTGTGGTTACAGTCTAATTTTTCCTCCAGTTCTATTGTTTTATGGTTCTTCAGTGACTATGCACATCAGTCTGACTTGATGATTTATTTTAAGAGGGTTTGAAACGAGTAGTCTGGTTGAGTATTTCATTCATCAACACAGCAACCATTGGAGATACTTTTGTTTAGCCAGTCAGTAGGGAGGATGGAGAATCCCAAGTTTTAGTTTTTATTTTTAGCAAAAGTTCGAACAAATCTTACACTCTCCCTATAAAACTCAAACAAACACACGAAGCAATTTTGAAATCCAGTGGGGAAGTAGGTCACTCTGCTGTTGGAATTGCACCAGATGATAAGGCTTCTGTTGATGTTTAATAATGTGAGTCTCTATATTCATGACATAATTTATAATGGGGAGGAAGCGGCTGTCCATAATGAGATTGTGCAATGCTGGACAAAACTCCTTAGCAGCTCATAAAGCCTGGAGAAGGAAGCACCCGATGGGGCCCCCATCAGCTGCTGTAGTTCAGTGGGCCAGAGGGTCATCTGGCCCTCTCTGTTGAGGAAGCTGAACAAGCTTTTAAACTCCCAACTTCCTCCTTCCTTTCTGTCCAGTTTTTCAGGAGTCAGCAGATCCAGGTGAACTGAAGGTCCCATAGAAACAGAAACATGGTGTTAAAAGTTAATGAGCAAAGAATTTTCACACGGAGTCATTCCAAGCCTCCATTGGATTATCTGGTGACAGATCTTCAAACTTTCACCTTGCTGAACTCATTTCCCTGCCTTTACTGGTTTTATTCTCATTATCTTCTTTCTCCTGAGGTTTTTTTTTTTTTTGTCCATTTTTTCTGTGAGATTTCTTAGAACTTCTTGATTCCTTCTTCCCTATCCTTTTTAGTTTTTCTGCAAAATACAGAGATGTATTTAATAAAGAAGTAACTCTAAGAAGGTAGGGGAAGAGACAGACAGAATGAGAGACATAAAAACAAAGACAAAGACTGGGAGAGATACAAAGAGACAGAGGTAAAGACAAGGAGAGAGAGCGATAAACCTAGAGATAAAGAGACAGAGAGCTAGATAAAGAGACAAAGAGACAGAGAGTAGACATATAACAAACAACAAAGACTGATTGAAGGAATGGCTGCCCATTTAATTTTTCTTGATTCCTGGAAATACACCAAATAATAACATCTCAGAAAAGAAAAGGCAAAGAGAGGAACTAGCTTTCCTACTAATTGACTGTACAACCTTGAACAAGTCTTTCTTTTCAGGGCCTCAATTTCTTTATCTATAAAATCCAGCTTTTCATCTATAAAATGTGAGAGTTGGGCTAGACAATAGCTGAGATCTTATTTGCCTCATATAATACACAATTCTTTGATCTTTATTGGCAAAGGTTATTTGCTATGCTTATCATAATGATGGTATAATAATAGGTAAAACTTATGAAGTGTTTTAAAATTTGCAAAGTATTTTATGCATATTGCTTTATTTTAGGTAACAACTCACGTTTGTATAATGCTTTTTTCTTTATAATAGATATGATTTCATTGATATTAAGAATTTCTGAAGAGAAAATTTCATCAGCTAATGGAAATTAGTATGTGCTCTGCAACTTTAGAGACTTTCCTGGGAGAAAGAACAGCTAAATAATTTGCCCAAAGTCTCTCAGTCAGTATGTGTTAGAGACAGAACTTGAACTCAGCTCCTTCTGATTTTGAGATTAGCTTTTTAGCCATTACTCTTTCTCATACTGTTTTGAAATTTACCAAATATTTTCTTGATAATTAATTGGAGTAGGTAGTACAAGTATTATTGCCTTTTTAAAGAAGAGGAACCAAGGCTTACAGATATCTTGGGAAGCAACCATGTAGTATTGTGGCTGCATGATAGAATAAGCTTTGGAAAAGGTTCAGGAAATGTATGTTCTAATACCAGTTCCAGCCTTATTCACAATGTGACTTTAGCCACGTCATTTTACCACACTGAGTCCCTGTTTCCTTCTCTGACAAATTTAGATTAGATTATGAATGAGAAAATTCTTTGAAGAATAGAATGTTCTGTGTACAAATGCAAATGACAATATTCTCTTGGGAATGGGTGAGATTCAACTGTGTGTGTCCTAAAGAAACAGAGTGGAAAAGGGAGAACGTGTTGGAATTAGGAAACAGGTTCTTTTGCTTATTAACTATGACATCTTGGGTAAGTCTCTTGGACCTCATAAGTTCTTTGGACCTTAGGGTCTTCAATCTATAAAATGAAGGAGCCCGATGGAAGAATTTCTTCCAACTCTAAATCTATGATACTATGAATCAGGTCCCCCAGAAGGTCAGCAGAGATTAAAGTCACTTCAGTCAGGGCTGGCCCGTGTAACAAGCAGCTTCCTGTACTTCCTTCTCTGTCCAGCTCAGATCTGAGCACTCAGGCAATGCCTGAGCTTCAGTACTAGTAGATGAGGTGTGACAGGCTGGCCCCAGAAGAGGTCTTGAATGAGCCCATTATCTGTGGCTAGACAGCCAGACTCACTTTGGCCTAAAGCCAGGTTCCCAGTCTCTCATTTCCTCCTCTTGCCCTGAAAAAGGCCCAGGCTTTCCCTGTCTCCCTTACCATCTAGCACCTGTCATATACAGCAATAACTTCATGCTTAGGCTGCCTTAGGTGAACCAGAGGAGACCCAAGGTATATCAGGTGTGTGTGGGGGGGGGGGGAGGGGGTTGTTACCTGTCCTGATACCTTGGGAGGTAAGTGGGAAGGAAGCCTGGAAAGTGAGTTGCTTGAATCTCACTCTTTTGAAATGTCCTAGTAAACACAAATGAGGTAAGAAGGGGTAGCCAGGGCCAGAGACAACTTTTACTCAGTAACAGAAGCATCTCTGACACTGAAGAGAAAAAAAAAAAAGCCAAAAAACCAATAAAACCGCACCATTGCTCCACCTGTCTGGGAACTGCTGATGCAGTTTGATAGGGCTGGACACAGTGTTCTGATCAGAGTTGTGGTCCAGTGTGACACAAACAATCAATTTTAACCTTGTTCCCAGAATAAGGATATGCAAACAGCTTAGGAGGGTCTGAGGAAAGAGCATCCAGGCTAATATTTGATAGGTCATGGGATCCAAGAGACCTGAGTGCCCAGCTACTGATTCTATTCCATCACCTTCATTTTACAGAAAAGAAAACTGAGGTTTAGAAAATTAGTCACCCAGATGATAAGTAGCCCACCCGGGGCCTTTGACTCCAATATCAGCACTCTTTCTATTGCACCAGGCTGCTATTCAGGCAGAATCCAGTTTATCACAAGGGCCCAGCGCCCCAACCACCTTAAGAAAGCCCAGATTCAGGTATCTGAGATAAACCTCAGTTTCTCCACAGGTCGCAGGTCGGACAGCCAAGGACTTAGAATCACCTCCCACAAGGTACATTTGCAGCCAGTTTTGGCCCTGTTTCTGCTACACCTACTTCCTTTTGAGTCATAAGCACAGAGCTTGTCTCATGCTGACATCAGGTGGTTTCTCAGTCCTGCCTAGTCCTGGTTTTGCAGCCAGAACAGAGGAAGGAAGTGGGGTTTTCCTTCTCCTTAGGAACTATTCATTGCACCACTAGCAGGGACCCCGGGATACAAACTTGCCATCCCTTCCTTTGGGCCCTCCAGTAGAACCCAGGGTATGTGGCTGGGGAATGACACAGACACAGATCTTTCTCAAGGGATGAGGGGCAACTCTTATAAACTAAGGTTGTGGGTTTTTAGAGGAAATGAGCTGAAGTCTCTTAAAACCCAGAGAGGAGGAAAAGGGGCAAGGGAAGCACAAATACTTATGTCTCTTCAGCCTATAAGAACAAAAATAGGGTCCCCAGGGCATGGAACTGGGGGAAGAAGATGGGGGTCAAGTATACTCTCCTGGTACAATGATGTAATGCCCCCTTAAGAAGGAGAAGGGTGCCAAACCAGAGGAAGTGCATTCTCTCTCTCACCTGTCAGGTAATGGCCTGAGATTTCCTGGGGACATCCAGTATGCCATCTAGGAGATGGACCTGGACTTGGTGGTGTTAGATTTCTAGAATGTCACAACTAATAAGGGACCTTAGAATATATTACATAGAGCGTTGACAGTGTGAAGGACTTTAGAATACAGAATATTGAAGCTAAGAGGGATTTTACAATAAAGATAATGGCTTGGGGTTTGAGAGCTTTTAAAAAATGTTTGTAATTGTGCTTCAATATAATTGGCTTCCTTTGTAAGCTAGTGTTTTTTAAAAGAGGAAAATTTAAAGAAAAAATAATTGAATAAGGAACTCAAACATTGAAAAATCCAGTTCCTTATTGATTAACAAGTGGATTCCATGAAGCACTCAAAGAAAAACTTTTATTTTATTAAAGCTTTTTAATTTTCAAATGATACGCATGGATAATTTTTCTACATTAACTCTTACAAAACCTTGTGTTCTAATTTTCCCCCTTCTCCCTCCCCTAGATAGCAAGTATCCAATATATGTTAAATATGGTAAAAATACATGTTTAATCCAACATACAAATATATATTTACACAATTATCTTGCTACACAAGACAAATCAAATCAAAAAGGAAAAACAGGGAAAAAAATTAAAAGCAAGCAAACAATAACAGAAAGAGTGAAAATGCTATGTTGTGATACACACTCAGTTCCCACAGTCCTCTGGGTGTAGATGGCTCTCTTCATCACAAGACCACTGGAACTGGCCTGATTCGTTGCATTGTTGAGAAGTGTCACGTCCATCAGAATTATCATCGTATAAGTCTTATTGTTGCCATGTATAATGATCTCCTGGTTCTGCTCATTTCACTCACGTCAGTTCATGTAAGTGCCTCCAGGCCTCTAAATATTGTTCTTACAGAACAATAATATTCCATTACACTCATATATCATAATTTATTCAGTCATTCTCCAACTGATGGGCATCTACTGCCACAAACATTTTTGCACAAACAGCTCCCTTTCCCTCCTTTAATATCTCTTTGGGATATAAGTCTAGTAGAAACACTGGTGGATCAAAGTGGACGCACAGTTTGACAGCCCTCTGGGCATAGTTCCAAGTTTCTCTCAGAATGGTTGGATCACTTCACAATTTCACCAACAATGTATCAGTGTCCCAGTTTTCCCACATCCCCTCCAACATTCATCATTGTCTTTTCCTCTCATCTTAACCAATCTGACAGATGTGTAGCGGTGTCTCAGAGTCGTCTTAATTTGCATAAGGAAAACAATTTTAATTGCCTCCAAAAATAAGGAAAGAAGGGATCCTGACAAATTTTTTATGAGACAAATGTAATATTGATATCTATACCAAGGAGTAAGAAAGCAAAGAAAGAAAACCATAGGCCAATATCTCTAATAAATACAAGACCTAGAAGCAACCAAGCAGGGGCATGTGTTAGCAAAAAATTAGGATTTCCACTATTAGAATAAAGACTCACTATTCTATAGAAGCTTCTAGGGAAACTGAAAGATCAGTTTGTCACAAATTAGAATTAGATAATGTTTCATTTCATATAATAAGTTCCAAATAGATACATGACCTAGGTATAAAACATCACCACAAACAAATCAGAATAGCAAGGAAGAAAATCTCTTTTCTACTTATTAATAAAGAGAAGAATTTTTATCAAATAAGGGATAGAGAGTAACACAAGAAGTAAAGCAGAAAGTTTTGAGTATAGAAACTTTTAAAAATGTGTACAAAGTAAACACAGTTAGATTTAGAAGAACAACCACTGATTGGGAAGGTGTTAACAATGCTTTTCTTTGATAACAAAGTTACAAAAGGAATTAAATCAAATATATAAGTGCAAGAGCCATTCCCAGATAGATAAATAGTCCAAAAATATGAAAAGACAGCTCTGAAAAAAAAAAGAAATCAGCAATGTATAATAGCATTCTAAATCACCAATAATAGAAAAAAATGCATATCAAAACAACTCTGAACTTCTACTTATAGCCATCAGATCAATAGAGGTGACCAAAAAAAAAAAAAAAAAAAAAAAAAGAATAAAGAAAAGGAAAATGCACTTTTTGGAAGACCTGAAGGAAGATAGGCACATTAATGCATTGTTGGAGTTGTGAATTAGTCCAACATTCTGAAAAGCAGTTTGATACTCTACCCAAAAAGCCAACATTCATTATCTTTTGACCCAGTGATACATATACACTAAAGAAATCAAAGAAAGGGGGAAGGGACTCATATACACAAAAATATTTGTAACAACACATTTGTTATAGCAAAAAACTGAAAACCAAGGGGATGACCATTAATTGGGGAATGGCCACACAAATTAAGGATAGGTGACTCAATGGATTCAGAAAACATATTTTCTTAATTTCAAATCTGGCCTTAGACACTTATTAGTTGTGTGACCCCAAGCAAGTTACTTAACCCTGATTCCCACAGTTTTCTCATCTGTAAAATGAGCTAGAAAAGGAAATGGCAAACCACTCCAGTGTCTTTGCCAAGAAAATTTCAATTGAGTTCATGAAGAGATAGACACAACCAAAAAACAATTGAACAATAAAATGCAAAATTACAGCATATAAAAGTATTGAAGTAAAATCATGCTATAAGCAATAACAACAAACTCAAAGAAACCTGGAAAGATGTGTATGAACTGATGCAGAATAAAGTGAACAGCATCAGGAAAACAGTTTATATAATGCCTATAGCATCATAAAGAAAAATGATTATAAAATGTCTAACAAGCTCAATTAAATTCAGTGACCACTTATTACTCCAGAATACTTAAGATGAACTCATTTTGCCCTCAGTTCTTAGTAGAGATATAACTGCACCTTTAAGTTCATAATGAGACAAAAATTCTCAGAATAACCAATGTATAGATTTTTTTTTTCTTTGTCAGTCAATAAAGATTGTGCCAGGCACGGTGTCCTGACACTGTACTAAGTAAGTGTTGGGGATACAATGGAAAGGCAAAAGACAGCTCCTGCCCTCAAGAAACTCAGTCTCAGGGAGACAACACACAAATAACTATATGGAAGCAAGCTATATACAATTTTGCTTAACTATATATGTATTTGCTAAAAGACAGGCCTTGGGAAAGCAATTTGAGGGAACTTAATAATACCAAAATAAGAAAAAATAAATAAAAGCGTGTCAATGGAATAGTTTTGGGGTTTTTTTTAAATACACAAAAGAGAGTAAAAGAGAAATCAGAAGGGGAAATAAACAAGCAAAATCTTATTGGAACCACTGTCTTAAACTTTATATATACATTTAAAAACTAAATTAAACTACACAATCCTCATTTTCTATTCTTCTTGTGTAAGGAAATATATGTGTTTGTTGATTTTGTTTAAATTCATAATAATTAAAAAGGGGCAGCTAGATGGCGCAGTGGATAATAGGGTAGCTGCCCTGGAATTAAGAGGACCTGAATTAAATTTCACCTCAGACACTTAACAGTCACAACTCCAATTACCTTGCCTCCCCCCCAAAAAAAATAGTAAAAAAGGAAAATTTAATTTTATAAAAAATAACATATGGGGTAGAAAGTTAAAAGAAGTGTAATATAATGGAAAGAACATTGTTCTCAGTATCAGAAAGTCCTGTCCAGGTTATGACCTTGATTGTGTGACCCTGAGCAAATCAAAGTCTCTCCTTCAGTCTGTTACCTAGTCAAAACTTACTGGCTTAAATATTTAAAGAGGAGTTGAGGGTCCTTTTTGGGGGAGGGGAAAGCCAAATATTGATCTTTCCAAATATTTCTGTTTGAGGACACAAACCACTGAGATTTTTTTTTGGAGACTTTCCAAAATGTTACCTACCTGTAATATCAAAGGGCTACGGTTCAATTGATACACATATTATTATTATAATTCTTATTATTGTACAACTTTTCTTGGCTAAAGGGAGACTGGGTAGTATAAAGAAACGATGGGCCCTGTCCAAGGGGAGCTTGCAGCTTGGCAGATCATCCAGTAGACTTTAAGCTCCTTGAGTGCAGGGACTATGTCATTTTTTTTTTTTTTGTCTTGTATTTCTAGCACTGTGCCTGACATAGATAAGTACTCAATAAATTCTTGTCGATTGTTGATTAGTCAAGAAAATTTTCCTCTCAAGTTCTCAGTTTCTTCAAGTATAGGACAAGGCGGGTAGGCCAAACAATTTCCAAGTTTTTGCTTTCAATAAACTGGTTAGCTATCAATCATTTATTAAGTGCCTATATGTACAAATAATTTATTAAGTGCTTATTATGTACAAGGCTTAGGATATAAAGACATAAATGAAATAGTCTCTGCTTTCTGGAAGCTTACATTCTATATTGGTGGCAACACTTACATATAAAAATATATACAGAATAAATGCAAGTTATTTTTGTAGAAAGGAGTCATTAGCAGTTGAAAGGATCAGGGAGTGCCTCTTGTAGATGGCCTTTGAGCTGAGTTTTAAAGGAAAATAGGGATTCTAAGGGTAGAAGTAAGGAAGAAATACATTCCAGGCATAGACTATAGACAATGCAAAGGTATGAGATGGGAGAAGGAATGTCATACGTGAGGAACAATGAGAAGAACAATTTTGACTACTAAAGAGTACATGGAAGGAAGTAATATAAAATAAGATTGAAAATGTAGGTTAGCCATATTATAAAGACCTTTGAATGCTGAATAAAAGAGTATTTATTTCTAAAGATAATAAAGAATCAGTGGGAGGAGTTATATTCAGTAAGCAGTGTAGTCAGATCTGTAATAGGGAAATCACATCTAAGAATCATTTACATAAAAATGATGGTTCAACCTATGTGAATTGATGAGATCACTGAGAGTGTAGAAGGAGAAGAAAAGAAGTTTACCAATTCTTAGACGATATTCTAGTTAGGAGGTATGATGTGGATGATAATGGAGTGAGGGAGCAATCAGAAAGTTAAGTGGAGAACAATAACAACAAAAAACAATGCTAAGAAAACTCAGGCAAGAGTATCCCAGAGAAAGGGCTTAGAAGTGTCAAATCCTGCAGAAATGTTGAGAAGGAGGAGATCTGAAAAAAAAAAAAGACCAACAAGTTGGGTTATAAATTAAGGGAACTTTGGAGAGGGCAGTTACAGTTGATTTTTACTAGAAGCTGTACTGGCAGGGGTTAAACATTCACAAGGAATTTATAGGAATCCATTCTAGACATATCTAGAAAGAAATATAAAGCTATACAAATATCCACTTAGAAAACAATGATCTAGTAAGTGTAGAATATAATTTCCAGAGCTCAGAGATGAGGAGGGGTAGAGTTGCTATAGTGAACACTTCATGTTCTTCTATGATTAAGCTAGACCTTGAAGGGTGGCTGTAGGCTATAACTAGAGGAAGTTGATAAAAGTAATGGAGAAATAGATTTTGATCAATACTAAGGAAGGACTGTTTAACCAAGAAAGCTGTCCCCAAGTAGAATTGCTTGTCCTGTGTATTTGGGAGTTGCCTGTCATTTAAACAGAAGCCTGTCATTCAAACAGAAAATGGATAAATCAAATCCATTTGTGCATCAGGTTAGGGTTTCATTAGACTATCTCCAAATCTGAAGGTGTAGATTCTGCTCTTTACTCTGTATGACCTTCAGTAAGTCAGCCTCTCTGGGTTTCAGTTTCCTCAGCTATAACATGAAAGGATTGGGTTAGATGATCTCAAAGATTTCTTCCAGTTGTAAAATACTATGAACTTCTGGAATTCCTTTTAGCCTAGAGATTTTATGATTCTGTGGGTAGAATTTGTAGATGTAAAGTTGAGAAAACATGGTATAGATGAGGTCCACAGTAGCTAAGGCATTGATGGAGAAAGCCTAAATTACTATAAACAACCTAGAAGTCAAAGCTACTCCCAGAGACTAGCAAAAAGGAGCACTGATCAGATTATCTAGCTTCAAGTGGGCTTTTGATCTTAAGTAGACCTTGTGTTCCTTGAATAGAGAAAAAAACATCCTGACCAATCAGAAAGCCAAGTTATGATGCTAATTCCCAAACTACCCTCCATGTCATACTTCCCCTATAAAAGAACCTGACTGTATCTCCCTAGGTAGCTAACTCCTTTTTAGGCTTAGTCTACTACTAAGCATCACAATGGCTCTTTTTGGTGTGCTAAACTCCTTTTGGAATTTAATCCATCCCTGCTAAACTCCTTTTCTAGGAATTTAGCCCACCTTTTGGAGTCTATTAGGAACTTGCCACACTTTCACAGCAGCTTCCTCCTTAATGGCGTCTTTCCCCTGGTTAATTAGAAATTCCACTAGAGAACATAGCCCATCTCATACCTTTGCATTGTCTATAGTTTATGCCTGGAATGTATTTCTTCCTTAGCATAATAAAATCTGCTTCTTGATTTGGAGAAGGTCTCTTGCAAATTCTTTTGAAACACATTGTGACACTGATTCACAACTCCACTATATTTTGGGGGTTCAACACTCCTGAACCCCCACAATATAATGGAAAGGGTACTTGAAGTGGATTAAGAACATCTGGATTTCATACTTTAAATCTATCAGACCAAGAGCAAAATAATTAATTTCTCTTAAGCCAAGTTATTATTTCATCTATAAAATGGGAATGATATATTACCCATCTCCTTGGATTGTTGTGAGAAGTGTTTTATAAGTCTTAAAATGCTTAAAGAAATTTGAACTAATATGATTAGAAGAGCATGAATAAGTATCATCTTCAGTTTTACACTTTTAGTAGTTAGAACTGATCTCATATTGGGTTGGTTATCTACTACCTGTGTGACAGCACAAGTCTCATCTGTAATCTGGGCCACAGTTTCCTATTTTGGAAAATGAGGCTGTTGGTGTGGATGATCTTTGAAGTTTCTTCCAGCTCTCAATCCTATGATCCTGGCTGATCTCTGGAAGCTGAGAGGGGAGAATGGGAGTGGAGGGTGGTACTGGAAAAAAAGAAGCTTGGCTAGGAACTCCCCAGCAACAAGTAGAAGATAAATTTGCAGCCCCAAGATGACAGGCAACATTCTGTCCCCAGCATTGCTGGCTGGTGACACATTGGCCTTGAGCCTGAGCC
The DNA here is from genome assembly GCF_048593235.1 of Sminthopsis crassicaudata. NCBI lineage: Eukaryota > Metazoa > Chordata > Mammalia > Dasyuromorphia > Dasyuridae > Sminthopsis > Sminthopsis crassicaudata. The sequence goes on along the minus strand of NC_133618.1, from coordinate 235,315,741 downwards.
AAAAGTCACTTCCAGATCCTAGGGAGAAAAGAAGGAACAGGTGTGAGATCAAGTCTCATGCAGACTGTTTCTGGAACTACTGAATGGGTGAGGGTCTGGTCCTAACTTGTGAAGCTCCCAGGGCCTGTGTTCCAGCAGTGGAAAGACACGAAGATTGGGAACCAGAATCTCAGATCCTGTGTCTGCTATTTGCAGTCTATGTGATCTTAGACAAGTAATTTAACCTCTCTAGTCCTCAATTTTCCCTTGTGTAAATAAACTTGAGTTGTCTGGGTCATAAGCACACACACATGCATACAACTCTTTTATTTTTTTATTTTAAAAATGAAAATAAGATTTCAATAAATAACGAAAAGTAAAATGAGAATAAAAATTAAAAGTGAAAATCCTATTGCAATCGAATGCTCTTGTGCCTGCTACCTAAAATACATTAGCAAGCATATCCATATATCGTTTATGAATTTTCATTGTTTTATAATAAGGCAATGTGTCTGAGTCAGACAGATGAGGAGAAAAGAAAGGACAGGCCTCTACTTAGTTCTGTGAAGAGTAGTACCTCTTCCAGAGAGACACAGAGAGAAAGAGAGACATCATAGGGGTAGAATTTGAAAACATCTTAGGGGTCATTTAATCCATTCACTTCATTTTACAGATGAGAAAATTGAGATCCAGAGGACTGGTCAACCAGCATTTATTAAGCACTCACAATGTGTCAGGCACTAAGCTAACACAGAGGATAAAAAGACAGACCAAAAAATAGGCCCTGTTCTCAAAGAGTTCACAATTTAATGGATGAAGGCAACATACAAATAGCCCCATCCAAATAAGATATATCTATAGAATAGATTAGTGATAGTTTAGAGAGATAGTACTGAGATTAAAGGGAATCAAAAAAAGTTTGTGTGTGTGTGTGTGTGTGTGTGTGTGTGTGTATGTGTAAATAGGTATATAGATTCCTTCCTTTCTTCCTCCTTTCTTCTTCCTTCCTTCCTCCCTTCTTCCTTCCTTCCTTCCTTCTTCTCTCTCTCTCTCTTTCTTTCTTCCTTCTCTTTCTTTCTTCTTTCTTTCTTTCTTTCTTTCTTTCTTTCTTTCTTTCTTTCTCTTCTTCTCTTCCTCTCTCTCTTCCTTCCATCACACCCTTCCTCCTTCCTTCTTCTTCCTATTCCTTCTTTCTTTCTCTTCTTTCTTCTTTCTTTCTTTTCTTCTTTCTTTCTTTCTTTTCTATCTTTCTTCTTTCTTTCTTATCTTTCTAATCTTCTTTCATTCTTTCATTCTTTCTTATCTTTCTTAATTCTTTCTTTCTCTCTTCTTTTCTTCTTTCTTCTTTCTTCAATTCTTCTTCTTTCATTTCTCTTTCTTTCTTCTTTCTTCTTTCTTTCTTTTCTTCTTTCTTCTTTCTTTCTTCTTTCCTTTCTTCTCTTTCCTTCTTCCTTCCTTCCTTCCTCTTCCTTCCTTCTCTTGTTCCTTTCTTCCTCTTCTTTCATTTTTCTTCTTCTCTTTCTTTTCTTTCTTTCTTTCTTTCTTCTTATCTTCTTTCTTTCTTTCTTCTTTCTTCTTCTTTCTTCTTTTCTTCTTTCTTTCTTTCTTTCCTTTCTTTCTTTCTTCTTTCTTTCTTTCTCTTTCTTTCTTTCTTTCTTCCTCCCTTCCTCCCTTCCTCCCTTCCTCCCTTCCTCCTCCTCCTCCCTTCCTCCCTTCCTCCCTTCCTCCCTTCCTCCCTTCCTCCCTTCCTCCCTTCCTCCCTTCCTCCCTTCCTTCCTTCCTTCCTTCCTTCCTTCCTTCCTTCCTTCCTTCCTTCCTTCCTTCCTTCCTTCCTTCCTTCCTTCCTTCCTTCCTTCCTTTATTTCATCTTTTTTAATTAGTATTTTGTTTTTTCCAAATACATGCAAAGATAGTTTTCAACAATCACCTTTCCCAAACCTTGTGTTCCAATTGTTTTCCTTCTCCCTCCCCTCCACTCCTCCAGACAGCAAGTAATCCAATATAAGTTAAACATGTGGAATTCTTTTAAACATATTTCCATATTTGCCATGCTGCACACAAAAAAAATCAGATTAAAAGAAGAAAAAACACAAGAAAGAAAAAAAAAACAGGCAAATAAACAACAACAACAATAAAAAATACTATGCTTTGATCCATATCAGTCTCCATAATTCTCTTTCTGGATTTGAATGTCTCTCTCCATCAAAAGTCTATTAGTATTGTCTTGGATCATTGATTGTTGAAAAGACTCTTTCTAGTTCTTGGATTGCAGAAGACACTGCTGAGAGATCATTCTCTTTCATAGGTATTCTCTAGGCTGTGGCATATAGCATCTATTCTGGGGTTCTTAGAGCTGTCATCTACCAGAGAACTCCAAGGGTCAGGTTTGTGCAATAAGTCTCAGAACTAAAAAAACAAAACAAAACAAAACTAAACTAAACTAAACTAAACTAAACTAAACTAAAAGCTAAAAGATTGTGAATCTATTCCCTCTCCTCCCTAATCTTCAGAAATCTCCTTTATAATATTTCTGGGTCAGGCAGAACTATACTAATTAAACTTAGTGATTATCTTTTTTTCCCCTTCTACTTGAAAAATAACAACAAACTCTAGGGAGAATGTTTTCATAATAACCGAAAGTTCCTGAGAGGAAGCAATTCAATGCTTTTATCAACTTCATCAACATATGAATAGTTAATCTACCTAGACTTGGTTTAGTCAAGTCATATCAAATCAACAAGCATCCATTAATCACTTACTACCTGTCAGGCACTGTGATAAGCCTGAGAAAGATGGAATAGGATTTTTAAAGATAGAACTAGGTAGCTAGGTGGTGCAGTGGATAGAACCCCGAACCTGGCATCTGGAAGAATTAACTTCAATTCCAACCCTCAGATGTTGGATGCATGATACTGCACGTGTTTGTCTCAGTTTCCTCATCTGTAAAACAGGGATAATAACACTTAGACCTAACTTCAAATGTAGCCCTCAGATACAACTACAGGACCCTGGATATATTTGCATCAGTTTCCTCATCTGTGAAATGAGGATAACAGCACTTACCTCCCAGGGATGTTCTGAGGACTAAATTAGATAATAATTGTAAAGTACTTAACACAGAGCCTGGTACATAGTACCAAATAGATGTTAGCTATAATTATTATTATTAGCCATAATAGTAACTATTACTATTTCTAGAGTACTTTGTGTTTCCATCAGCACCTTTCTCACCACAAATATTTGAGGTAGAGGGTGTCAGAATTGTTATCTCCATTGTTTATAGATCATTAAAGAACCTTAAAAGTCATCTGGTGTAATTCTCTCATTGTACAGCAGAGGAAACTGAATATCAGAGAAGCAGTGATAGGTTAAGATACTAAGGGACAGAGCTTGGTTTTGGACCCAGATTTTCTCAGTCTAAGCTTGATACTCATTCCATTACACCAAAGTAACTGCTTTATATAAGTGCAAGCTCACAGTCCATCCAGCCCACTGGACTGTATAAGCTCCTGTATAAGCTCAGGCCTGATGGATATTCACCTTAACACTGGTTCGCAGACTGATAACTGGATGGTACTTTGGAAATCATCTAGTCTCCAAATCTCTTGACCAGGGCAGGGGAATTCAGAGACCTTTCAAGTGCTCTTTTCTATTCCTCATTCTTTCACAATGAAGTTAGCTGCAAACATGAAAACTGAGTTAAAATCTTTTCTACAGAATTATATTTTTGTCTTATAAATGGACAAATATATAGACAATGACCGAATATACTGCTACTATTATCTTGTTTCCTAGGTTTTCCATTTGGCCAACTCTTTGTGATCCAATTTGGAGTTTTCTTGGTAAAGTTTGTCATTTCCTTCTCCAACTCATTTTACAGTTGAGGAAACTGAGGCAAACAGAATTAAGTATCTTGCCCATAGTCACACATCTAATAAGAGTCTGAGGCTGGATTTGAACTCACAAAGTTGAATCTTCCTGACTTTAGGCTCACCATTCTATTCACTGGGCATCTAGCTGCACCTATTAGTAATTATCACCAATTAATCACCAAAGATCTTCATTTATTCATTTACCTTCATTGTCAGAAAGCACAAATGGTAGTGTGAACATTTTTGAATCTCACAATTTATCCAAGAACAACTGGGCCATGGATTTTTCTAAATAGAACACACACACACACAAAAATAACTGGTTTGGTTTCAGATAACACATTGCAACTAATCTTCAGGAAACTACCTCTTAGGATCACAACATAATATTTTCACCTTTTTTTTTTTTTTTTTTTTTTTTTTTGCTGTTGTTGTTTGCTTGCTTTTTTTCTCATTTTTTCCCATTATCTGATTTGATTTTTCTTGTGCAGCATGATAAATGTGGAAATATATTTAGATGAATTGCACATATTTAACTTATATTGAATTACTTACTGTATAGGGGAGGGGGCAGTGGGGAAGAAGGAAGAAAATTTTGGAATACAAAGTTTTTTAAGGGTGAATGTTAAAAACTATTTTTGTGTGTGTTTTGAAAAATAAAAAAGTTTTTATTATTAAAATTTTTTAAAAAGAAAATGTCACCTAGCCAGTTTTGGTGTGGTTCCAAAGAAGAAGTATCTATAATTCTCTGAAATGCTCCTCCCTTTTCCAACTACATATCTATATGAGGTAGGATTTTCTTCTTATACTTCAAGCAAAACAACATATTACAACAGATTGAATGTAGAAACAGCTATGAAATCCAGCTGTCTTCAATTAAGTCAGACACTAAAAAGATTTGCAAAAAAAAAAAAAGTAAAATGAAACCACTTTTCATTAATTATTGTTTATTTTGGAAAGTGTAGTTATTTTTCATTAAAACATTTCTTGTTACATGTAATGAGTTTGTTATTGTTATTTTAATGCATTAATATAAAATTTTATAAGTTTTAAATTTATTATGGTAAATATCTATAGATATAACATTCACAAATATCTTTGATTTTTTTAAAAGTATTTAAATTGGTTCTAAGGCCCAAAAGTTTGACATCTAGTTTGGCTAATCTAGATATGGCCTTCTTCTATAGAGCATGGGACCAAAACCCCCAAATATTCAAGGTCACTTAGGGATATGTGCTTTTTCTACTTCACAGAGGTGCTTTATTATCATCATTAATAATTATTAGTAATAGTACTGGTAATCAAGTCATTGTATCTATTATTAAATATTATGTTATAATATTAATAATTTAAAACATTATTACTAATGATATAATGTTAAAGCTATGTGAGGACAGGATCAAGTCTTATCATCCTCATCATCCTGTCCAATACTGAAGTTATACTATATATTTTCAGTGAGTTTATATAAAAGATGAGCTTCCATCTCATTATTTTTATTCAGTTATAAAAAGCAATCATTTTATTCACATACAAAATAGTCCATAGAACATTCAACATAAAATAATAAAAGCAGGATAATGATTTGTTTCAGGGACATTTCTATCCAAATTTCATCAAAAAAAGATTAGAATGATATGCTCCTCATAGCCCAATCACCATCTGTGTTATGGGATGTTGCAAGTAAAGACATGAGTAAAATAAAAGAATTCCAGCCAAGGTAAGGAATAATAGGGACTTTGTACGCCTTGTATTCATGATAGTGGCTAGGAAAGCCTGGCAGAAACCCTGAAACATTATCCAATTGGACTCTGGTAATATCCCTGAATGAGTAAAGCATTCCAGCCGGTGTGATACCACTGTTCCTATGAATATAATACATAGATGGGCCAGCATAAGGTTGTATGCTGGTGCTACTCAAAACCATTGTGATGAGCAATTTGAGATGGAGAACTACATCTGAAATAAGAGACTCCATTTGTGCTCTGGTATCACAAGAAAGCAACATATATTGAAACGAGTCCGAAATGCTAATACCCTTTTGCTAGAAATGCTTCAGTGCAAAGGGTGCTGACTGTGAAATTGGCCAAAGCATAAGGTGGACTAAGGTCATTATATTTTCTTATTTTGAAAAATACAATTTTGTTGAAATCTTTTGATTTTTTTTTTTATATTCCAACATTTCCCAGGTCCTCTTCTCATCACTTCTTTACAGTCAACCTTTATAACAAAGAATAAAAAAAAAAGAAGAGGAAAAATTTCAGAAAACCACCTAACTACCTCAAAGAGATCCTTTATGGAAAACACACAGAAATATTATTGCCAAATTTCAAAAACCCCAAATCAAAGAGGAATTTTTGCAAGAAACCAGGAATAAATTATTTAAATATGCTGAAACTACAATAAGAATTGTACAGGACGTATCGGCAGCCACATTAAAAGACTCCAGGTTCTGGAATCACATACATCAGCAATCTAAAGAACTAGACCTGTTTGCCAAAAATAAAATATCCAGCAAGAGTATCCATTATATTGAATGGAAAATAAATGGACATTCAACAGACTTGAAGATTTTCAGGACTTTCAACCAAATCTGAACTCAATAGAAAATTTAACATGTAAAAGCCAATAGCAGATTAATTTCAAAGAACTCAGCATGGTCAAATGGTTTATGTTTTTTACATGGAAATTTATACCATATATTTGACTGACATTAGCAATTGGGTAGCTCAAAAGAAAGATTGGAGCAAGAGTTGAGTATGATATGACTCTAAATAGCAAAACCATCTAATATGAAGTAAAAATAGTAATTATGCTATACAAATGAGGTGCAAATGAATAATAGACACAGAGGCATTAAGGGGGGAGGAGGACTTGTAATTCTAAAAATCTGTTTACATCCAAAATGGGTTAAATAGGCAACACTATATATACCATGAAAAGTATAGCACCCTTCAAAATATATAAAGAAATAAGGGGGAGAGATAAGTAAAGGGGGAAGCAAACAATGGGGGAAGAAGAAAAGGGAGGCATCCATGGGTGTGGGGGGAGGTTAAGTAATAGCAAGGAAAGTTAAGGAGCAGAATTAAAGTAGAAAAGTTAGCCGGGATAGAAAAGAAGAACTATACACAAATACTATAATAAGGTTAGGAGTAGAATTTATTAGAAAAAAGCACAGCTAGTAATCATTGATTTTAGACAAAGTCAAATTCAAAACTTCAATGAAAAGAAATCTACATTATATACCAACCACACTAATACTGTTTTAGATGAATGTTTACATATGGGTAAATGTGTGTGTATCTGTCTGAGTATATGTAGATATGTATGCATGTCACTATGTATATGTGTTTATAAATATATGTATATCTGTGTGGGTCTGTGTATGTATTAATATATCTATATATATGTATATATAAATATAGCTGTGCTTAACTATAGCCTTTTTGGAGGAAGTGAGGGAGGGATAAAAGGGGGAAAAAAGAATAAAGTAAAAAAAGTAGGCCGCAAAGAACAAAAGAACACCTACAAGGAAGCAAAAAAAAGAAAAAAAGAAAAAAGATGGACACTCATGAATATAATTTCTTCTACTATTATATATTTTTTTATTAATTGAAAATTTGTTATATATTTTGAATCCTCCCTGATTTTTGCTGAGCACATGACAATGTTCTATTTTGTTTTGTTTTGTTTTGTTTTCCTTTTCCGTCTTTCTTTTTTCTATTTTTTTAATAAATAAAAAAAGAAAACCAGCCAACATATCAAAAAAGGCTGATGTGATTTTTAATTAGAGATACTTGTAGTCCCCCACTTCTGCAATGAAGGGACAAGGTTGTCCTCTCAAATCACTTCTTTGGAGCTAAGCTTAATTATTATACAGCTAGCCAAAGCCAGATCAAATAAATTCTATTTAGTGCAAGTCACATTTAATGCAAACAAAATTCAACTAATGTTACTTGTGTTAGCTGTGCAGTGGTTTTTAACATGCTACTGATTTGTCAATCCAGGGGCAGCTAGGTGGCACAGGAGATAGAGTACCAGGCCTGGAATCAGGTAGGGATGATATTCAAATCTGGCCTCAGAAACTTACTAGTTGTATGATACATAGGCGAGTCATTTAACTCTGTTTGCCTCAATTCCCTCAATTGTAAAATGAACTGGAAAAGGAAATGGCAAACCACTATAGAATCTTTGCCAAGAAAACCCTAACAGGGGTCACAAAGAGTTAGACATGACTAAAAATGACTCAATAAAACAAATTTGTCAATCTGCATTTGCCTATTCTCATATGTGGATGTGATGTACTGCTATATACCATATTCTCAAAAGTTGTAACTTTTTAAAAGAACTCTCAACAAAATGGCAGAGAAAACCATTCAATTTATGGTGCTAAAATATTTTAAATGATAATAAATATGTTTTTATCATACAATCAGTGTAGGCTTATGTTTAGATACAATATTTTAATACAATACAATAATACAAATACATAATTTAAACAACTTTTAAAAATTTGCTTTCCTTTTTTTATTTTTTTGCTGTTATAGAATGTTAATAAACATTTAAAAAGCTAATTAAATTTTTTTCACTGCATATTACCATTGGACTGGAAACAATGACTATATTATAACTTCAAATAATGAAGATTGAATAATGCACCCACTTCATGAGGATTCATGATTCACATTAATCAGGACCCAGAAGTAATTTCAAAGCATTTGACTATACTTGTTTCATTATTCTTTCCATATTCATTCTTGTTGTCCTTATGTACATACATTTATATAGCACTTTGCGGTTTGCAAAATACTTTTTATATCATTACCTTATTTGATCTCCACCAGACTCCTGTGATGTTGGATCTATTATTATAATTCATTTTTCACAGATGAAGAAACAGATTATAGAGGTTAAATAACCTGCTCAGGTTCACATAGGGGCTAAATATGTGAGGAGCATTTGAAACTGCAACACTATGCCCATCACTTTATCTACTACCCACTACTGTCACTAAATTGCCCAAAAAACCCAACAATTATGGAGTCATTTTTGAAAAAAAATAAGGTGCTATAAAGAAACTGGAATAGTTTTGTCCAGAGGTACCTGAGCTGCCTATCTTAGTAATCTTTAGGTTCAAACAGAATTTGAAGTACTACTTGTCTAAATGTCTCAGTATATTTCAGTATTGTTTGGATCAAAGGGACATACATGATGATCCCTTCCAGCTCTGGGTTTCTGTCTATGTTTTTGTAGTTCAGATTTGCATTGTTGGTGGAGTTGTGAACTGATCCTATCAATTTTCCTATATCCCTTACAACCTCTACCATTATTTCATGTCATTACCTCCCTGATGTCTTGATCCTATTTGAGAATGAAGGACAACTCCTTGGAGTATAAGTAGGAACTATCCCCTTCAAATTCAATTGGAACTGGATAGTTGGACAACATAGCTTCTTTTCTTTTCTTTTCTTTTCTTTTCTTTTCTTTTCTTTTCTTTTCTTTTCTTTTCTTTTCTTTCCTTTCCTTTTCTTTCCTTTTCCTTTTCTTTCTTTTTTCCCTTTCCTTGAAAACCTTACTCTCCTTGATTGATTTTTTTTGACTAGGTAAAAGAGGTCATTCTCTGCCTCATTTCTTACCTAGACTTAATAATTGATTCAGCATTGCCTCAATCAAACTGAGGTCTGTTAAAGACTTTAGTTTTAATAGGCCAAGGTCTCCCATTGCATCCAGGGCCATCTTCAGTTATCCTGAGCTATATTTAGCCACTGGACCCAGAAGGCTCCAGAAGAGAAAGTGAGGCAGGTGACTTTGCACAACCCTCCCTCCCTTAAATCCAATTAACTTGGATGTCATGGCATTACTTCCTTGATATCATGGTACCTCTTTGAGAATGAAAGATAAACAACAAGTTCAGATTTAAGGTGATATTTATTGATGCTAAGTAGGATTCTTCTCTCCTCTGGGTTCACAAGAACTTATTGTTAAACTCCTCTCAGGTAGGCACTTGAGTAGAACTCAACATGGCCAATAAGAAATCCTTGTGTCAGCCAGGAAAACCTCTTGATTGTAATTACTGGAAGAACTTGTCCTGCAGGCTGGGAAGGAGGTTGTGGTTGCCATGAGACACACCTTATGTACACAAAGCAAGGTTTATCCAAGAGTTCGGAAGATGGAAAAGAAAAACAGCAGAGGGCATCTCACCTGCTTAGAGTCAAATGATCTCCTCTGGATCATCCTTCTCTACAGATAAGGTCTCAATATCTCAGAGTATTAGTAGTAACTCACATTTTTATAGGGTTTTAAGATTTTCAGAACAGCATGTTCCTTACATCAGCACTATAGACCAAGTGGTCAGAATATTATAATGTCCTCATGCCTCCAAAGGGTAAGGTCTACCAGAAGCTGGAATGAGGACTGAGAAACTTAATCCTAGAAGCACCTGTATCTCCGCTTGTATTATCAGAGAAACTTATCAATACTGTCAGAGTTTAATTGTCTTCTCTTCTTGATCTGTGGCATTTGGGGAGTCTTGGTTTCTTGGATGCTGCTATTGCAATCTTGGTCATCGTTTAAAAGAATATTATCATGAACCCTCATAGAGAACTTCATTTCCACATTCCCAGAAGTCTCCTTGCACCAATAACCGATTTCATTGAGGGCTTATGGCCACAGGGGAAATGGAATCTTTGATTTTATCCAATGAAAGTTCATTCTCTGGGTTCAAGTATCCAGAGAAAAGTAGCCCCTTTCTTCTCCTAAATAATTAAATTTTTATTTTGAACTTCACAATCATCAATAAACATTTAAATATAAAAAAGCAAGAAAGAAGATTTTATTTTTTTTAACATTGTGAACTTTCATTATGTAGTATATTTGTTACAACCTTATTGATTTAGTCATATATTATATATCTCTGTACATAATATAAATATATTATATTTTATACAAAAGTGCTTCTTTTCTATAAAATATGTTTATTTTTATTAAAATGTATAGCATGTAAACATATTGATATTGTGTTACATGTTTTATAAAGTATATTATACATTTATATATATACATAAATTAATAAGGTTATATACAGCTTTAAAAACAAGTTCTATATAACAGAAGTTCAAAATTTTAAAATTAAAATCCATTTTCTTGCTTTTCTTTGTATTGATTTATGCATATATATATCACACATATATAAAAACTACTTTAGAGGAAGGTGATACTTAAAAATATGTTGGCATATATCTGCACATACATATCACACACACAAAAACAAAGGATATATCAATACATATATATCATTAACATATATATAGAATATATATGTACATGTGTATATATAAATATACACACACATATATATATATATATATACTTGTGTGTGTACAGAATAAGAATACTGCTCACTCTGTTAATAATCTCTTTTAGACATATGCATAATAACAGTACCACTGGAATAAGGGATAGATAGATAGATAGATAGATAGTAACTTTTTTGTTGTTGCTGAGACAAATGGGGTTAAATGACTTGCCCCGGGTCACATAGTTAGGAAATATTAAGTATCTGAGGCCAGATTTGAACTCAGGTCCTCCTGAGAATAAAAACCATGTATTTATTTATTGTTATTATTTTTTCTAGTTCTATAAAATCATTTCTTGGGAGTTTGATTGGTATAGCACTGAACAAGTAGATTAATTTAGGTAGTATTCATCCATACATTTTTTAAGATTATATATTTGATTTCCAATTAATTCTGAATCATTTTTTAAAATTCTCCTGATTTAATATAATTGTATTTCATTGTAGTCAATAAAGATTTGTTTAACAGTTCTGCTTTTGTTTATTTGCTTATCATATTTTTCTACCCTGGCACAGCATTAACTTTTATAAAGGGGCCATGCAAAACTGAGAAATATGTATATTCCTTATGATTCTCACTCAATAGTTGTCAAATGTTTATGAAATCTAACATTTCCAAAATTCTTCTTAAATTATTCCTTGTTTATCTTTTTGTAAGAGTTGTCTGGATCTGAAATATAGAAGTATAGAATTATCTGACAATTTTTATTGTTTATTTGTATATATTTCTCTGTAGTAAAAGGATAAGACATTGATGAAGGTTCATGAGCTATAGTTTTAAGATTGAACTCAAATAGCAACATTCCTTCTGGCTACTTTTTAAACTTGTACTCATAAGTTGGATTCCTTAGAGAATAACTTCCCTAGATTTGAAACTTTAAGCATAAGCATGATTTTATTAGTAACCTCATTTTCACATTCATGGTAGCAACCATGCATGTCAGGACAAAAAGGGGGGAAGCTATGAAAAAAAAATAAAGAGAAAATAGTATGTTTCAATTTGCATTCACCCCCATCAGTTCTTTCGCTGAATGTAGATAACATTTTCCATCATGAGTCCTTTAAAATTGTTTTGGAGTAGTGTATTGCTGAGAAGAGCTAAGTCATACCTTATTGATCATGACACAACTTTGGTATCATAGCATTTCTCCCTTCACTTTACATGAGTTCATGGAAGTCTTTCCAGGTTTTTCTGAAATCAAGAGAGAAGTAGTATAGCTCTGACACCACCATCTGACAAAATGTAAGATAAAGATCAAGTTTAAAAATGTTTTAGTTTTAAGAATTTTATTTGCTATATGGTATTTATGGCACTGTAGATTTCATGTATTATGAAAAGAATATTATTTGGAAAAAATTTTAATTGAGATAGTAGGACAAAAATTCACAGAATTCTAGGTAATTACTAAATATTTTTCATGCTAATTTTATTTGTGTACTGCATTTTATGGGTTATTTCATGGTTATCATGTTAGAACAAACACATTATCAGAATTCATGTTTTGTTATAAAGAACTGTATGCAAAATAGGGAATTTTCAGCAATCTTTAGTGAAAATTACAGTTTTGGAGGTCAAAGGGATCTAACCTATTTCCCATGGGTTTCAATATATCAATATTCAGAATTTTTACTTTTTATGACATTTTGTAAAAATACTACCATCATGAAGTTGAGGATTGAGTATACTCTTTAAGTCCACACTTTAAAAATTATAGCTCATAATTTCCTATTCATACATTTTCTTTTTATACTTAGTTGATACAAATAGCTCAAAGGAAAGGCTTTTGCTGAAATGGCATGACATGAACAATAGTAATAAATCATTTTTCCCATAAACCTGAAGTATATTTCTTCATAAATATGCACAATGTCAGTGAAAAGGGTTGTCACACATGCAGAAAGTACACTAAAAGATAGACATCATTGTGAGGAATGAATGTGACTAAGGCAGCTCTTATATCTGGAATGACAGTTTCCTAAAGTCCTTTCTTTTTTTGTGGGAATTTCATGCCAATTCCCTTTGGTCTCTATTAATCAAGTTACTGATTTGTATTCTCTGGGACTTCCCCTCTTTGTACCTCTGCTTTAATTTTTCAGATTGACTCTTTCCCTTGAAACTCTATAATTGGTTATATTGGGCCTGATTTCTGAGAGACATGGCTTTTCCTACTAGATCAGTTGCTTCAGTATATTTTTCACGATGTTCTTTGGACAAACTTAATAGACTAACAAGATATCATGTGGGTTTAACACCTAACACTTGACTAAGATATAAACATTGTTAATACAGCACTTGATCATTGAAAGATGAAAGGGAAAGAGATCCAGGAACCCTAACCCATCTATCAGTCAGCTGTTTTGAGAATGAAATTATCTTAATCTGTCCTCATTAGAAAAGCACTTAAACAATTACATCATATTGTATTGACTAAGTCTACTAAGGTCTTGGAGTTTAAAATATCATGAAGGTATTGAGCACTTATACTTCTTTACACCAAGAGGGTAAAATTAGGTTTATTCTCCCTGGGTCTCTCATTTCTGCTTGAAAAAAATATTCCTTAGTCTTCTAGAAGTCAGACTTGATTGTATTGTTTCCAGGTTTCCTAGCCAATTGAACACATTGTATCATGTTTCTCTGTGAATTGAACTAGCTACAGTGATCCAGCCACATTAAAATCATTGATAGAATTCTGGTGAAGGATTCCTTTCAATGAGAGAATGAAATTCTCTCATATATCCTTAAGGGAATATCATCCTAAGCAATTGTGTATTTTGGGTCACACATCAATGGAATATTTATGGTTTCTAATCCACCTTGCTTTTGGGGGTATGTTGACCCATGTGAGGTGAATGAATGGGAATCACTCGACAGTTGAGTTTCTTGAAAATCTTCTGCATGATGACTGAGCATGATGGGACATTTAAAGGTAAAGTTCGGGAGGTAAAAGACAAATACCATATATTTTCCTTTATAGTTAGAAAGAATGATGTCTTTAACCTGCCTTGCTGGCATAACAGCTGTAACTTTGAAGTTAGGGATTAGATCCTGACATTTTCTGCCAACATGCTGATGTCAGCCACTCTGTACTTCTTCTGGGTCATGATGTAAAATGCCATTGTCAATAAGAGAAGTATTCCACCATCTTTACTCTTCCAGAGGGTGAGAAATTCCTTCCATTGGACTCTGAAAGAGCTGGTTCTTTTTTCAATTGCCAGGGATGACTCCTCTAATGAACTTACTTCTTCTCCTTGAAGCAACCAAGGTCATAGCTGATTCTTCAGCTGACTAGCTAGTGACTAGTTGTTCGATAATTCAATCAAGTCAATTGAGGAACTTGTTAATTTCTCTTATAGATATAAAGAAGTATAAGTACTTCATTATATTCCTTCATATGAATGGTATCTACATAACACACTTGGTATTAATTCATTAAAGGTCAAATGATAAAGCTCTATTATAATCAATGATAACAATATAACACTATAAATACTTTAACATATTTAACATGTATTGGTCTATCTGCCATCTGGGGGAAGGGTGGGGGGAAGGAGGGGAAAAATTGGAACAAAAGGTATTGCAATTGTCAATGCTGAAAATTTACCTATGCATATATCTTATAAATAAAAAGCTATTTTATATATATATATATACATACATACATATATAACACTATAAAAGCATTGACAAATTTATTCCATTTCACACCTGTTTATGAATCCATTTCTTGCTTTTTTCTCTCTTTTCTACTATGGGAATACAGAATATTTCATTTTTCATCTTTCATTTTCATCTACAAATGAGACTGAGATAAATTGATTTACATGGGTACTTTTTCTACTATATCACAAAGTAAAAATATATATGTGTATATATACATATATAAACATATACATACATACACATGTATGATTTTCTACTATGCAGATCACAGGGATATATATATCAGTGCTCCCAATTTCTTTTTGAGTTTGACATCACTGATCTAAATCAACCCTAAACAAAGTCCCCACAAAAACATGCCTATGGGGGAGCAGCTAGGTGGCGCAGTGGATAGAGCACCAGCCTTGAATTGAGGAGGACTGGAGTTCAAATCTGATCTCAGACACTTGACACTTCCTAGCTGTGTGACCCTGGGCAAGTCACTTAACCCCAGCCTCAGGGAAAACAAAACAAAACAAAACAAAACAAAAAAAAACAAAAACAAAAAAAAAAAAAAACATGCCAATGAAATGGCCAACCAGCCTTTACTCAAAGACTTCCAGTGAGAAAGTCCACTATCATGCAAGACAACCCATTTCATTTTTAGATAGCTCTAATTGTTGGAAAGATTTTCCTTATATCAGCCTGTTGGCCTCTTTGCAATTCCCACACATCTGCAACAATTTTGCTTTCTGGGGTCAGTCTGAACAAGTCAAATCGTTCTTCCATGCACCTCAACTTCTATGCCTTATAGCTAGTATAGGCACTTAATAAATATGTTGATTTGAATTGAATTTTGTCCACATCTCATTCACAATAGCATAGAAGATTTTGTCAGATGCTTCACTAAAATCTGGATGAATGTGGTTAGATAGGTTAGAAAAATCAGGTCTAGAAACGAATAAAACAGCCTAATGTTTGATAAACTCAATACCATAAGCTACTGGGGGTGGGGGAGGATTCTCTATTTTACAAAAAGAGCTAAGAAGACAGGAAATCAATATGAGAGAAAATAAGTTTTAGCTAGAATTTATTCTTTATACCACAGGTTCCACGTGGAAATAAATAGAAATAGTTAAATTATTACCATTTCCTTTACCACTCCTAGAAAAAGAATGCATAATCAAATAAAGGATAAAGGAGATCACAAAAGACCAAATTGTCCATTTTAATATATAAAAGCAAAAGGCTTTTGCCAAACAAAATCAATTTAGCTAGAATAGGAATAGAGTGGAGGAAAATCTTTGAAGAATATAAAAGATATGTTGGAAATTTGTTCAAATATATGACTATGAGTCATTTTCTGATAAGTAGTAGTCAAAAATATGAAATTTTTAAAAGGAATAAAATTATATAAAAATGGTTACAAAAACACTAAAAATAAGAAAATTGCAAACCATCAACTTTAAGGTTTCACTTCATACCCATCATATTGTCAAAGATGTTAAAAGATTTAAATTGATGATATGGGAGAAAGGGGCTTTGAGAAGACAGCACATACCTTTTAATGATCCTGTTATAATTATTGACTAAACTGTAAATTCACCCAATTGTTCTAAAAAACAATTTGGAATGATAAAAAGTATTAAACCATTCATGTTTTTTGGACCCAACAATCTTACTGGTAGATATATCCCCTTTAGAAGGTTAAGAGCAGTTTTTTTAAAAGTGTATTATTCTAAAGGTATTTAACATAGCACTTTCACAGTATAAAAAACTGGAAACAAAGTAAGTACTCATCAATTAAGATACAGCTAAGTTATTGTGGTACATGAATTCATGGAATGTTATTAAGCCTTTAGAAATGGTGAATATGAGGAATTCAGAGAAACATGCATGGGAAGACTTCTATGAAGTAAAGTGAAGAAAGTAGAACCAAAAGAACAATATACAGTGGCTACAATAATGTAGATTAAATTAACACAAAATTTTTATCAGAATGAGAATGAAATGAAACAATAATCTAGGTTCCAGAAGAATGATGATGAAATACATTTCCTTCCTCTCATTAGACAAGCTGTGGGCTACAAATGTGGAACATTACATACTTGTTGATTTAAAAATATTTGTTGATGATGCTATCTTGGTTTTGCTTACCTGTTTTAAAGAAAGAATATTGGAGGGGTGGTTATTAGGAAATGACTATGGTTTTTTTTTTTAATAAGTAAAACATTTAAAATATATAAAAGTTTAACTTGTGGTGAACTATATCTAGGTTTCCCCTGATTTCCCACTCTAATAACCTTATTTAAAAAGGATATCAGCTTATTTATGACTTATTCTTTTTCTGTTGTGATCACTATTAATTATTTCTCATTGCTATTAAAACATTTTAAATAGTTACATACTATCATATATGTAGTGTACTTTACCTTTTGTAGCTATAATGGTCGATAATAATATGATACATTAATAATATAAATGTCTATTACAAACTCTATTTTGATTATTTCTATTGTAATCAGAAAATACTATATATCTTATTCTTATATCTATAATATTAAATTTTAACTGAAAGTAATCAGGACTAGGGTGTATATGGTATTATTTTTGTAAACCAGTCACCACACAGTCAGTTTATATTTCTTCTTCAAGTACCTGGAGAAATTTCTCTAGTGGTAGATTTTTGCTGATGAATTCTTTGAAGTTTTATTTATCATTGAAATGAGCTCTTCTGTTTTCAAACAAAAATGACATTTTTACAGAGTTAATAATTTGGTTGTCCAATCTTATTTCTGCATAATTTTTGTCCCATTTTGACATTTTTTTTTTGTTGCTTTAGAAAAATTCACTATTACTTATTTGTTGAAACTAGGATAGTTTTTAAATTTTCTTTACAATTCTATAGTTTGGTCATAATATGTCCTGCTGAATTGAAGTTTAAACTTCCTTTTCTTGGTGTACTATGAATATTCTCTACTTGTAGAGCATTTCCTGATCTAATCCAATATAAAAATTTTTTTTCTAATTAGGTCTTCAAAAATGTTTTTTTTTATTTTTTGCTTCCGAATCTGTTATTTTGTCCAGAATGCTCATTAAGTGCTTTTTTAAGATTATTGTTTCCTAGCAGTCTAGTCTTTGATTTTTTTTAAATTCTGAATTAATTTTCATTCAATTTTGTTATGTTTCCTTTCATGGATGAGTTAAATCCAAGAAATAGTGTTTTCGTCTTCCTAGTTGTTACTTTGTCTCATGTGTGTGCATGTGTGTGTATTTGCCTCAAAGTTTTTCTTTAATTCCTTTAATGTATGTCCATAAGTAATGATTAACAATTACATTAGTTTGAAATCACAGCAAGAAGTCTTAGAGCTCTCTGGAGTGCCAGGCTCTGAGTTAGGTGTCAGTCTCCATATAGTCTTTTAGAGTATGGCACTTGACTGCAAAAAATTTTTCTTCTTTTGAGGAAGATAGAGTATGACTGAACAGTAGCTTTTTGCCATTGACTATATGGTGAATTTTTTTGAAGGGGTGGGAGGATGGAGCTTAGAAGCAGAATTCCTTGAGAATAAGTAGAGTGGGCCAAGCTTTTCCTAGATAGACTTCAATTAGCAGTGCAATAGATGAGGTAAGGAGCCATTCTTTTGCTTAGGACAAGGTGCAATTTCAAAAGGCAGAAGACAATTCGCTAAGGCCACAGAATAGATCCTGGACTTGGAAACCAGACTCCAAAGGGCTCTACTGCATAGGTATATCCAATAGCCTTTGCTCTAAGAGCTGAGCAATAAGAGATCAGGTCAGTGGAAGATATGGAATAAACAATAAAAGCCCATATCCTTAACCCAGTGAGGGAGTGTGTATAAGGAGTCTAGGGAAGCAAAGAATGCATCAGATGTGATTCAGCTTTGGATCTGAGATTCTAAAACTATACAACTGTGTAGCTCTCTAGGCAGCTGCTTTATTTATAATCTCTCCCCATCTCCAGATAGTTTTTTCAGCTTTCTTTTTTAGTTTGTCTTCTTCCTTCATTATTCTTGAAGATTGAGGTGAGGGAATGGGAGAGGGAGTAATGTTTCCTGATGAGAGTAATTTCTGACACTATGAGTGGCTTTCTTATTGCTCAGCTATTTTATTGGTGATATGGACATGACTTATTCTTGATGAAATCATGCTGGTTCTTTGTGATCACTGCTTCCTTTTCTAGATGTCTATGAATCATAATGTTTATTATACCTTCTCGAATTTTGCTAGGAATTAAAGACAAACTCACTTGCCTAGAGTCTGCAGGCTGTTTTCTTTCTTTTGTTTTCTTTTTTTTTTTTTTTCTTAAAGAAAAATCAAGATATTTGGTCTTCTATGATCTTTCTAAAACAAAGACAGTGTGGCAGCTATCATATCTTTCAAGTCGACCCTGTATCCTAGCAAGTAGTTTGTTTATGGCATATTGACTTGAACTCCTCAGGAACAGGTAAGTACTCTTATTATCTCTCTACTTATCTTAGGTATCAACTCCTACTGACCATTTATGTTTTGTCTTTCTCCTTCCAAAGATAATTCTTCTTGGCAGAGAAAACAGAAACAAAGTAAGAGTTAATCACTTTAGATCTTTATCTGTTGCCTGTTATCAGTGTCCCATTCACCCCAACCAGTAGTCTAGTACCTTCTTTGATCTTAGTGCATTCTTTGATCCTCCTCTTAATATCCTGATATATGTAAGCAACCCTTTTAGTTTTCCTTAGATTTCCTGTTAGATTTAAATTACCCTAAACTCTAGCCCTCTTGACTACATTTATGCCCTTGTTTCCATCTCCTGCATATATTTTTTAGAAATACAAGTTGGTTGGTAAGTTCCTTTGCATCCTCATCAAAATTTATTTCTTTGTATTTTCAGAATTTACTTTTTGGGAGCTTCTTGTTTCTCTAGGCTGGCTTCCCAGGTCAATGAAGAGGCCAGAAACCATACTGTAAAGGATTGAGAAATGATTAAATTGTGAGGACTTGGCATCAGGGAGTGGAGAAAATTCTTTCTTGGGAGTTTGGCTGTGAAAGTGAAGAGAGATGATAGCTTAGGAGGGTGGTAGGGTCAGGTCAAAGTTTTTTAAGTGTGGTGGAAAGAGAATTTATAAGGAGATACTAAAAATGACAGATAAGGATTAAATGATAGGGTTTGCTCCTGCAGGAAATGGGAGGGGAAACCCCACAAGTTTGGCTTTAGC
Source organism: Sminthopsis crassicaudata (assembly GCF_048593235.1). Taxonomy (NCBI): domain Eukaryota; kingdom Metazoa; phylum Chordata; class Mammalia; order Dasyuromorphia; family Dasyuridae; genus Sminthopsis; species Sminthopsis crassicaudata. Next base: position 235,295,683 of record NC_133618.1, on the reverse strand, counting down.
TAGAAGGGCTGACTCTTTTTCAGAGTGAAGAAGAGGATGAGTAAATACATAGAATTCACTATTGGGGCAAGTAACTTCTCTGAAGCTCAGTTTACCTACTATAGTATTAGAACAGATCATTTCCAATAACAAACAACAATATAGTAACATTCCCCTCCAATGCAAAATCAGACGACTCAGCAATGGAAGTTTTGATACCAAAGTATATAAGGCAACTTGGCCCCTGTGCTGTCCGGGATTGAGTTGCTAACTTTAAAGAACAAGAGATGGATACTCAAATGAAATAATCCAACCAGCCTCTAAGGTCTTCCCATGGTGAACTATTGTTCCTTTTCCATGTTCTCTTTGTTTTCCTTTTCCATGTTCTTTGTTTTTCGAGTGTTTTCTTTTTCCAGTTTCCAGGTTTGACCCATCTCACCAATTTATTGACCAAATAATAATTCTCATTCATAAGGGAGATATTTGATTATAGACACCTATCTAGACAATACTAACAGAAAGTGCTAGATTTGTAGTAAAAAAAAAAAAAAAAAAAAAAAAAAAAAGTTGAATTGGAATCTGGCTCTAGACACTTACTAACTAGATGATCCTGGGTAAGTCACTTAACCTCTCAAGACTCAAGTTTCCTCATCTGTAAAATGGGCCTAATAATAGCAACTACCTCACAGAGTTGTTAGGATCAAATGAGGTAACAATTGCAAAGTGCTTTACAAGACCAATAAGAAAGAAAGAAAATTAACATTTATTAAGTGCCTACTATATGTTGAGCACTATGCTAAGTATTATCTTTTTTTTTTTTTTTTTTTTTGGACAAAGCAGCATCCCCACAAAAAGCCTGTGAGTAGGAAGCATTATTTATTTCCATTTTACAGTTGGATAAATGAAAATATCCTAACTGAAAAAGAAGTCAGTTTCTTTCTTTCTACTGAGTGAAGGTAATGCTATGACTTCACTGAATTCTTGTGACCTTAAGACGATCACTTAAGGGACACTTGGTTCTTTTGAATTCCTGCTCCAATGAGAATAGGTAGTCAGTTAAAGAAAGAATGAGAAAGACAAGAGAGAGAGAATGGTGATATAGAGAGAAAAAGGCATGAAAGAATATATCTAGAGATACATAGAGTTAAATATGGAAATAGAAGATAAATAAAATTTTAAAATGAAATAATAAAAATGAATCATTATAATTGGGAGTCCATAGAAATAACAGTCAAAAATAGGTATGGACAGGTGAGGCAGTGTTGTGTAAATAGAAAGTACATTAGACTAAGAGGAAGGAATCTGAGCTTATGTGGGCTAAGTGACACTAAGAAAGTCATTCTCTCTCTACACCTTGCCTTAGTTTCCTCTTCTGGAAAATCAAAGTTGGATTGGATAATCTCTAAAGCCTGTTCCCAATTCTGGGTTTCTATTAGTCAATATAATGTGGTAGAAAGAGCTCAAACCTAGGAATCAGGAGAATTGAGTTTAAATTCAGTTTCAATTATTAACTGTAATGATCTTAGGTAAAACACTTTACCTAAGCTTCAATTCTCTCTATATATGGTAGGGATAATAATATTCACTCTACTTTCACAGGGTTATTTTGAGGCTTAAAGTACTATAGAAATGAGACTTCTTTTTATTTTGAGTTTAAATCTCAAAAAAGAAAGAAAGAAAATCTGTTCATGAGTTGCAGGTGATCCAAAGAAAAATCCATGAGGGGATAAAGTGGAGGGATGCAAGCTGTAATACATGACCTGTGAGGAGCCTTATGAGAGAAATCATATAAAACACATCATCAAGAAAAAGGAGATGGACTGGTTATATCATGAAAGGGAACAATAATAGTTCAATTATTTCACTGGTCTCCAAGAAATATTAAATGAACCAGAGAAAGACCTCTAGCACATTCAGTAAGTCCTTTGGGAAAGGATTTATGGACATGGACAAGCATGGCTCAAAGTCAAAAGATGTGGAAGGATTCTATTGTAGAGGTGTGAAATCTGCCAAAGTACATACTTTCTGATGGCCAGCTAGGAATCCAAAGAGCCCATGAGGAGGGAAAGAAGGAAACAAACATTTCTTAAGTGCCTACTACAAATTTGAGGCACAATGCCTATTGTTTCACAAATATCATCTCATTCTATCCTCACACCTCCAAGAGGTATATGTTATTCCCATTTTATAGTTTGTTATTCCCATTTTACAATTAAGGAAACTGAGGCAAAAGAATGGCTCAGGGTTAAGCAGCAAGTAAGTACCTTAGACTGGAGATGACTTCAGGTCTTCTTGACTTCAGGCTCATCACTCTATCCATTGGGGCACTTGTCTCCTAGCAGAAAGATTATGGACTCAAAATGAAGCAATCAAAAAAACCCCCCAAAACAAACAAAACTAAACTAAAAAACACAACCAAAAACCAAAGAATATGGGCCAATGTTGATATTCATTTGGCTATTTATACATATATATAACTATACATCTGTATAACAAGAATTTTGTTCTGCTTTGCTTTTCACTGGGAGAGGAGGAGAAAATATATTTTTGTTAAATGAAAATAAATTAAATTTTTAAAAAGTACATGCTAATCTTTTACACGTGGCCCCCAACCCCCATCTGCTAGAATTGGGCCATTCTTGGAAGGTTAAAGTCCACTTCATTGTTCTTCAGACTTCTACCCAGGATACTATTGTGTTCTAGCTCTGTGGACCCTTACAAAGGAGCTGATCCAAGCAGCTAAAGGAAGGCAAATTCCAGAGGGTGGGCCTGATGATTCCATATTGTTCAATGACCCTGTGGGTTTAAAGCAGTCCTTCAGCCACGCCCAGGCGTTGGACATTTCTAGACAATCCTTAGGGACTTAGGCAAATGGTAACATTTCTTTCCATAATATAGTGTTTTCTCCTCCTTCGGGCAAATCTGCTTTTTTTTTTTTCCCCAGTAAAATTATTTATTTTTAATACACATTTAATACACATTGCTTTATGAATCCCATTGGGAGAGCAAAAGGGAAAAACCATGAGATAGGGGGGAAAAAACAGAAAAAAGAAGTGAACATAGCATGTATTGACTTACATTCAATCTCCATAGTTCTTTTTCTGGATGCAGATGGTATTTTCTGTCCAAAGTCTGTTGGGATTGCTTTGGATCACTGAACCACTGAGAAGAACCAAGTCTTTCATAGTTGATCATTGAACATTTTGCTCTTATTGTATACAGTGTATTCCTGGTACTGATTGTTTTGCTCAGTATCAGTTCATGTAAATCTTTCCAGGCCCTTCTAAAATCATCTTGATTTTTTATAGAACAGTAATATTCCATAATCTTCATATAAGTCAAATTTGCTTCTGACCTAATAATAAAGTCCAGTGGTCATCAGATAAGTAAGCCATTATCTCTGACACATAAAGAAATGAAATTCTAAAGCACTGAGACTTTTAGATGTAGCTTATAAGGCTGATAAGTATAGCAGTCAGGGTGTAAACCTTGTTACCTGCCTTTAATTGTAACTGTCTTCATACTGCACAATGTTATCCAGACCTGGTAAAAGGTTTGGAAAGATGGAAGAAATAGCACTGGGCATGAGTCCTAAAGGTCTGGTTTAAACCACAACACTCTTATTTTTATTTTTATTTTTTTACTTTATTTTTTTATTAAAGCTTTTTCAAAACATATGCATGGATAATTTTTCAACATTAATCCTTGAAAAACCTTGTGTTCCAATTTTTCTCCCCCTTTTTCACACCCCTTCTCCTAGATGGCAAGTAATCCAACATATGTTAAACATGGTAAAAATATATGTTAAATCCAACATATGCATACATATTTATGCAATTGTCTTGTTGCACAAGAAAAAACAAATCAAAAAGAAAAAATGAGAAAGAAAATAAAAAGTAAGCAAACAACAACAACAAAAAAGCAAAAGTCCTATGTGGTGATCCACATTCAGTTTCCACAGGCCTCTCTCTGGGTGCAGATGACTCTCTTCATCACAAGATCATTGGTACTGGCCTGGGTCATCTCACTGTTGAAAAGAGCCATGTTCATCAGAACTGATCATCATATAGTATTGTTGTTGAGGTGTATAACCATCTCCTGGTTCTGCTCATTTCATTTAGCAAGAGTTCATGTAAGTCTCTCCATACTTCTCTGTTCATCCTGCTGGCCATTTCTTATAGAATAATAATATTCCATAACATTCATATACCACCATTTATTCAGTCATTCTCCAATTGATGAACATCCACTCAACACTGTTATTTTTAAATCTAAAGCAAAGTCACTTTTCCTTTCTATATCTGTTATTTCCCCACCAAAATGAGAAAATGGAGTGTAATGTGTCTGACTTTACCCTATAAACCATTTCTGCTCTCCCTTCCTCCCCCACCATCCCTGAGAGGTATGGTTAATATTCTCATCTTACAGATGAGTTGACCAAAGACCTAGCAAGGAGTAAGTCACATTACACTTTACACAGTAAAGTGACTTACTCACGGTCACACTGCTAGCAAAGGTCAAAGCTCTGTTTTTAACCCAGGCTACATGCACAGCCTCTGACCTCATGGAGTTTACAGACTAGTTGGAGAGATAAGACAAGCACAGACGATTACAAGAATGTAGATTAGAAAACAATAAGAACAAGAGAGGAATGCAAAGTGCTATGAGATCAAAGAAGGAAGGGCACCACTTCCAGCTAGGAGAATGGAGAGACTTCATTGAGGAGGTGGAATATGAGCTGGGTCTCAAAATATGCCAACTGAGATTTGGCTGAAAGAGCTTTTCAAGGCTTGTCATTCAAGAAATGTTGTGTACAAAAGTGCAGAGACCTAGGAGCACAAGATGTACTCAGGAATAATTACTGGTCCAGTTTGGCCTCAGTCTATAGTCTGTGAGAGAAAAGTGTGTGACATGACATTGGAGAAGTAGAATTGGACTCAGATGATAAGACATCTTGGATGCCGGCTCAGGAATTTGTGATTTATCCAATGGGCAATGGAAAAAGCAGTTCGCTCACATGATGGTCAGAAGAAGTGCTATCAGACCCAAGGTCTCTGTGAAGAACTCTGAAATTGGACAGCATGACGTGGGAGATATTGGCAAAGGACCACACTACATTGTGAACCCACATCAAAGAAGGTGCTAAGCTCTATCAGCAAAGCAGAATTGAAATAGCTCAAAAACAAAACAAAAAAGGAAGATACACAAATTTAGAGAAAGCATCCCAAATGTTCTTATAGACTATTTGTGCCTGACCTATTTAGATCATTCTCAGCTTGCACTGGTCTGATCAGCCCCAGTTGGACACATTGTACTTTGACTCTGACATGCCATTTTGGTTCTCTTTGAGAACAAAGGAGAAGTGAGTATTGTTGAGTAGGGGCAATGGCATAGCCAAGATGGAGGTGATAGAGACAAAGAAGAAACAGGTCTGGAGTTAGGAGGCCTGAGTTCAAATACCAGCTCTGTCAACCAATTCTGTCAAACAAGATGCATAGGAAAATCACTGACAATTCAGATTGTAAGATGACTTAGAATGGCTAGAAGAACAAGCAAAGAATGAAAAATCAATATGAAATGTGATATTGTCTTTAAGAATCATATCAGCAGCAACAAAGAATGGAAGGATCTGGGAATGATAATGGATTCTATGGATAATCTTTTAAAAATTTTATTTAACTATAATGGGAAAAAGAGTGTATACTATTTACATGAACATGAAAGAATCTGAATACAGAGTCTAGGTCATTTTTATTTTACATGTCCCATCCTTAGCATATCCTTAGCATCCTTAGTACCAGGCACAAATGTTTAATAAATACTCATCGATTGGTTGGTTGTAACTTTAGGTTAGTTATGTCCCTTTTCTGCATCTCAGTTTTTCCTCTGTAAAATAAGTGCTTTGAACTAAATGTGCTCTAAGCCTTCTTTTAGATCTAAAATCCTATGAATCATTCTGGTCAAAAAATAGAACTTCCATCATATTCGAGGTCACAATTGACTGAATTGTTTTATGCCATGTACATTCAGATGGTTTCCCATGGTTTTGGCAAGAGGTCCATTAAATCTGCTCTGAAATAACTTTTGTCACAAACACATTTATCAACTGTAATTTCCCTCATTTCTAAGGATGATGAGAGCACTAGCGATGCTTGACCCTTTTCTGTTTTGTTTTGTTTTTTAAACTGTTGACCAGCTGCCATATGGATGGCAGCTTGTTTCTCCAAGCTGTGAATGCCTCCTCTTTCTACCTTCTCTTAACTGTTGAAAATTCTGGCCTTCTGTGTCAGACTTCTGTTTACAGAAAAAACTGATTTGATTATATCTTTCAAGCAATTATGATTTTTCTTAGAATAGCTCAGCCAGAAACATGTAATCAGAGGCAGTGACTGTACGCAAAACATTTAACTGACTGAATTTCCCACCAGTGATAATAACAGTTTTCTGGGCAAAAGAAGTATATGAAACACGGTTTTCAACTAAAAATGTGTTGAGGGAAAGGCTATTAGAGAAAGATTTATGGCTTTTCTTGGAATGAAAACATTTGGGGAGCTCCACGGTAGTGGAAAGAGCCTTGGGTTTGGAGTGAGATGACTTCTATCACTTATTTTCAATGTGACCTTGAATAAGACCCTCCCCCTCTCTGTGCTTCAGTGTCCTCCTCTGGAAAATGAGGGGATTGGAATTAGATTAGTTCTATGACCTTCTTCAGCCCTCAATTCTATGAGCCTTCAGTCTGGACTATCTTGGTAAGAACAGAGAAGCGTGACAAGCTCCTAGAGGACAGAAATAAATTCATTTTCGTTTTTCTGTCTCCACCTTCTTATGAAGTTTCTAGCAGATGGTAACCACTTAATAGAAAGAAAGGAAACAAGCATTTATTAAGACCTACTATGTTCCAGGGACTGTGCTAAGGACTTTACAAATATCACCTGTGATACAAATAATCCTGTGAGGTAGCTATTATTATGTTCCTCACTTTACAATTGACAAGACCAAGGGAGCCAGAAATTAAATGACTTGTCATAAAGGTAGTGTTTGGGGCCAGATCTGGCCTCTTATTTTACTGATGTGAGGTCTAGTGCTCTATCCACTGCTTACTTGCTCAATGATCAACCAATTATTCATTGATGTAACTGAATTCTCAAAGAAACATAAGAGCTGTGTGATCAGAAGTAAGTCACTTAACATCTCTGTCCCAACTAACTCTCTAAGACTCTAAGTTAGAATCAAGTTGTTCATCTTTATCTATTTCTCATGCGGTTCCTACAAATGATGAAATCATAGGTCACCCCCTGAATTATCTAAAACACTTTTTTTTGCACTGTCTTATCTGATACTTACATATATACTATAAGAAATGCAGAGCACAAAATGCTTGGTCCAGGATCATAGTTCACTTGGATGGGGGTCAATCTTGAAGGATACTCACAGAATATTTTGCAGGGCAAGTGAATCGGCCTTTTGTCCCCACCCATGATTTCCCCAGGAAACAGAATTTGGCTCATATTCAGATCTCTCTCTCTCTCTCTCTCTCTCTCTCTCTCTCTCTCTCTCTCTCTCTCTCTCTCTCTCTCTCTCTCCCTCTCTCTCTCTGTTTCTCTGTGTGTCTTTCTGTGTGTCTCTGTCTCTGTCTCTCTTCCTCTCTTTTTCTCTCTCCTTCATTCTCCCCCTCCCCCCTTATTGTCTTCTTGACTTAAAAATATCATCTTGTGTTTGGTTCTCCCTCAACTAACTCCTAAGAGAAAACTACTGGGTGGACCTAATGCCCTCATAATGGATTGTTGATTTGGGGAGTACTACGAACTGTCTTAGGACTGTGACTATAGATAGAACTTTACACATTGCTATGGACTCTACAGAAGGAAGTAAGGCATTAGGGGAGGTATTCAAGAAAGAGGCCAAAGTAATTGCCTTCTACTGTGAAGATTTCCAAGTGCCATCCCCAGAGAGATTTCCAAAATCAGGACTGCAGGCCAGTGCATTCAAAGGTACTCTGGTGTGACTTTCAGGGCCCTAATTTTCTAAGTATGGGAGCAGAGTATGTGCTAAAAAGGATCTTTTTAAGAATCTCCTAACTCCTTTTCTGGTCTCCTTAATGAAGGAATGATAAAATAATAAATTATGAACTCATTTAAACTTTATTTTTCAGAAACCCAAAAAGGATTCAATAGGACCTTCTCAGTCTCTTTCTGGGTACAATCCACATATTTACAGTTCAAGATATCAAAGAGCCATGATTTTCTCAATCTGGACAAAATCTGGCACACTTCAGTTAGACATTCTCTGGAACAATTCATCAATTGGTGTTCAACTCTTCAGTGATGACCATCTTCTCTGAGCTTTTAGAAGTAGTCTTTAGAAGACAGACACTTAGCCCTTCACTGAGCACATGTTTGAAATCCTTATGGCTTGGTAGGGTGGGCCAGAATAGAGGATCACAGCCCATAAAATCATAGGACATTCCAATCAAATAGAAAATTTAAAGATTGGTAAATATAATCACTTCATTTTTTAGAGAAAGAAATTCAGGCCTACAGAAGAAAAAATGCTTGTCTAAGATCACAGTGCCTTGTTCTTCGGGTATATCTGGTCCTTGAGAATCTTTATAGCATGACTAAGTATGACTAAGAATATTTCAATCAAGACAAGTACTTTTGTTTGATTTTTGCAAATGAGGAAACTAAACTACAGATAATTAAGTGACAGAGGACACAATATTTTAAAAATGAGGAATTTCCATGATCATCCCTTTATTTTAAAAATGAGAAACTTGAGGCCAGGGAGGTGAAATTTTCTACAAGGGTCACATAGGTAGTAAAATTCAGAACTGGGAATAGAACCTATAGCTTCTGACCATCAGACTATACTATCCAATTTAATTCAACATTTCAAGAGATGTGTGATGTCAATTTAAGTATTTAAACAGAACTATTATTGTTACTATTAGAATCTGTCTGACTTTGGAGCAAATCATTCAATCTCTCTGGGCCTCAGTTTCCTTACCTATAAAATTAGAGGGTTAGATTATATGATTTTTAAGCTTTTTTCTAAAAACTCAAGCTATACAAATGAATTAGGAGAAAGACACAGAGAAACTTCTACTGATGTTTGTGTAATAGAGGAGTTAGTCAATCTTTTAGAATTTGCTCTCTTTAAAAATGTGTTCAGATTTTACCCCAGTGATTTGTTGAAGACAGCACATTTTTAATGGGAGCTTCACTGAGTAGGAAGAATATAATAGAGAACAGGCCAGTGAGAGTTCAATGCTTAGTCCAGTCTCTGTATAACCCACCAGAAGGGGATCCAAGCATGGTGTATGCCATGGGTCCTCATTGGCAAGTGCCTGTCATTACACTTGCATAAAAATAGAAATGAAAAATATGACAGTCAGTTAACAATAACAATCATAAAATTTTATTGTGTGGCAGCTACTGGTCTGTTCTTAGAATTTCCCACTCTTCAATTTTCACTAGCTCTTCTGCTTGGTTTTAATTTTATAACACCATGCTTCACCCAGGATAAGCTCATCACTAGAAATCTCATTGTCATGGAGACTGCTTCAGTTATGGTACTCAACACCTCCTCAGTAGCCTCAGCAGCCTTTCCCCTCTACATGAAAGATGAAAAAAGTAATATCTCCCATAATAGAGAAATCAGAATTTCCAACTCTTCATTTCTCACCTACTGATCTCCTTGGTTTCACTCATTGTTATCATGCCCCCACAAGGGGTATCCTCTGATGCCTTACCACCATCACCTTTCTTTTATATAGTGTTTCACCTATTAGACTGTGAGTTCCTTGAAGGTGGTCCTTGGGAAAATATGACTTTAGACACTGATGGTCTATAGGAGCAAGTTGACCACTGAAATGGCAACTAAGATAGATTATGTCTTTGAACAGGGGTCAGTTTCAGACAATTAAAATGTAAGAATTTAATGTATGGTATCCCTTTGAATGTGTCTAAAATATCCAGATAATTGTAGCCAATCAGACCAGAAAATTGTGACCTGAAATCCTTAGAGAAATGAACTATGGAAATGACTATCAGACTTGCAAAATGTCAGAGCTGGAAGTGACTTCAAAGCCCAGAATGTTCAACAAAAAGTAATCTTAGAACATAAAATGTCAAAGCTAGAAGTGATCTTAGAACACCCTCCTCCCCTCTTAACTCTTCTGAGAGCTCTTCTATCCCTGACTCTAACTTTCATTATCTCTTTCTCTACTACCACTTTCCTTACTTCCTGCAAATATGTCCCATCCTTTGCCCTGCTTCCATCCTTAAAATATTCTCATCCAACTTTAACATTTCCCAATATCTCTCCTCCTCCCTTTCAGAGCAAAACTCCTAGAAAGAGTAACCTATATTCTGTGTCTCTGCCTTCATTTCCTCTCCACCCACTCATTTCCCTTGCAATCTGACTTCTGACCCCAACACTTGACCGAAACTTCTTGAAACTTTGCTCAGGCTTTCTCACTGTTAAAACTGATGACTTTTTCTCAGATGTTATTCTCAAATAGTCCTCTGTAGCTTTTTGCACTGACTCCCTCTTCTCTTCCTGAATACTTTTCTCTCTTGGCGTTCTTGAACATTGCTGTCTTTTAGTTTTCTTTCCACTTAACTCACTCCTCAGACTCATTTGATGATTTACTCATCTTCCTTCATTTAAACGTGGGTTTTGGCCCAAAACTTTGTCTTGGGCTCACTTCTCTTTTCTTTTTGCTTTCTTCCTTAGTAATCTCATCATCTTTCATGGGATCAGTTTGCATCTAGATGTAAATAATTTCTAATTTTTATGTCTTTCCTAAGTTCAGCCCCACTTCTTCATCTGGATGTTCCATCAATGTTTCAAATTCAAAGTAGCTTAAATGAAACTCATTTCTTCTCACTACCCAAATGCATCTCCACTGCAAACATCTCTATTTCTTTCTTTCTTTCTTTCTTTCTTTCTTTCTTTCTTTCTTTCTTTCTTTCTTTCTTTCTTTCTTTCTTTCTTTCTTTCTTTCTTTCTTTCTTTCTTTCTTTCTTTCTTTCTTTCTTTCTTTCTTTCTTTCTTTCTTTCTTTCTTTCTTTCTTTCTTTCTTTCTTTCTTTCTTTCTTTTCCCTGAGGCTGGGGTTAAGTGACTAGCCCAGGGTCACACAGCTAGGAAGTGTTAATTGTCTGAGATCATATTTAAACTGGGGTCCTCCTGAATTCAAGGCTGGTGCTCTATCCACTGTGCCACCTAGCTGCTGCCCCCAAACATCTCTTTCTTATGAGGATACCACCTCTCTCCCAGTCACCTAGATTTATAACTTAGACCTTTCCTCTTCCCTCACACTCAATATCCAATCCTTGTTGCTTCTACCACCATACTGTCTTTCATGTCTGTCCCTTTTTCTTCATTTACACAGCAACCACCCTACCTCTTCTGGACAAATTACTATAATAGCATCCTAATTGAGTCCCTTTATTTAGGTCTTTCCTCTCTCTACCCATCTTCCACATAGATACCAAAATAATATTCCTAAGTCTTGATCCTAACCATGTTATCCCCATGTACTAAAACCTTCAAAGACTCCCCCATGCCTCTAGGATAAAATAAAAACTCTTTGGTCTGCCATTTAAAATCCTACCTCCAAAGGAAGGTCCCTTTCCAACCTTATTTTATATTACTTCCTTTAGCAGACACAATCTAAACCAATCTAGAATAGATGTTTCCTGACCTTGATATTTCAATTCCTGACTCAGTCCACAAGTATTTTTTGTTTAAAAATAATAATTATTATTATTTAATTATAATTTTATTTATATTCATATATATTATATATTTATAATTTATAAAATTAAAGCTTTTATTATATATATATATATACACATATATATACACACACAGATACTTTTCAACATTAACCCTTATAAAATCTTGTGTTCTTCCCTTCCCCCTACCCCAATATGTATGAAACATGTGCAATTCTTCTACACATATTTCTATAAATATCATGCTGCACAAGAAAAATCAGATCAAAGGGGAAAAATGAGAAAGAAAACAAAATGCAAGCAAACAACAACAAAAAGAGTGAAAATACTATGTTGTCATCCACATTCAGTTTCCACTGTCCTCTCTCTGGATACATATGGTTTCTTCATCAGAAGACTTTTGGAACTGACCTGAATCATCTCGTTGTTGACGAGAGCCATGTCCATCAGAACTGATCATTCGTTGTATAATCTTGTTGTTGCCATGTATAAATGATCTCCTGGTTCTGCTCATTTCACTTAGCATCAGTTCATGTATATCTCTCCAGGCATCTCTGAAATCTTCCTGTTGATCATTTCTTATAGAACATTAATATTCTGTAACATTCAGATATCATAACTTATTCAACCATTCTGCAATTGATGGGCATCCATGTAGTTTCCATTTTCTTGCCACTACAAAAAGGGCTGCCACAAACATTGTTGCACATATGGATCCCTTTCCCTCCTTTAAGATCTCTTTGGGATATAAACCCAATAGAAACATTCCTGGATCAAAGGATATGTACAGTTTGATAACTTTTTGAGCATAGTTCCAAATTGCTCTCCAGAATGACTGGATCACTTCACAACTCCACCAACAACGTATCAGTGTCCCAGTTTTCCCACATCCCCTTCAATATCATTATCTTCTCCTGTCATTTTAGCCAATCTGAGAGGTGTGCAGTGGCACCTCAGAGTGGTCTTAATTTGTATTTCTTCAATCAATAGTGATTTAGGGCACCTTTTCATATCACTAGAAATTTCCTCATCTGAAAATTGCCTATTCATATGCTTTGAACATTTATCAATTAGAGAATGGCTTGAATTCTTATAAATTTGGGTTAATTTTCTATATGTTTTAGAAATGAGGCCTTTCTCAGAACCTTTGAATGTAAAAATGTTTTCCCAGTTGGTTGCTTCTTTTCTAATCTTGTCTGCATTGGTTTTGTTTGTACAAAAACCTTTTTAACTTAACATAATCAAAATTATCCATTTTGCATTCAATAATGTACTCATGTTCTTCTTTGGCCACAAATTCCTTCCTTCTCCACAGATCTGAGAGGTAAATTATTCTTTTTTCTTCTAATTTACTTATATTATCACTCTTTATGTCTAAATCATGAATCTATTTTGATCTTATCTTGGTATAGGGTGTCAGGTGTAGATCAATGCCTAGTTTTTACCACACTAATTTCCAATTTTCCCAGCAATTTTTGTCAAATAGTGAGTTCTTATCCCAAAAGCTGGGGTCTTTGGATTTGTCGAACCCTAGATTATTATAGTCATTGACTATTTTGTTCTGTAAACCTAACCTATTGCCCTGATTACTCTATTTCTTAGCCCGTTCCAAATGATTTTGATAACCACAGCTTTATAATATAGTTTTAGGTCTGATACAGCTAGGCCATGTTCATTTGCATTTTAAAAAATTAGTTCCCTTGAAATTCTTGATGTTTTGTTCTTTCAGATGAATTTTATATTTTATTATTATTTTTTCCAGCTCTGGGAAGTAATTTTTGGGAGTTTGATTGGTATGGCACTAAATAAGTAGATTAATTTAGGTAGTATTGTCATTTTTATTACATTAGCTCAGCCTACTTATGAACACTTGATATTTTTCCAAGAGATTAGATCTGTCAGTCTACAACTATTTATTAAGATCATATTACATGCTCAGTGCTAGGGATACAAATGAAGACTGAGGGAAACAAGTAGGAAGACTTCATAGAAGTACTCAAACCGAGCTTTGAAAAAACAAAGAACTGAAAAAATAAATTGTAGTAAAAACTCAGGGGAGCAGAGATGAAAAAGGGTTACAATCTATGCATGGGGGACAATTTGTATCAATGTGACGAAGTAGCAAAAAATAACCAACTCTTTCCATATTTTGCTCATGACATTGCACCTCTGGCTCCCTGTTAATGTTTTCTCCTCAATTTACTCTGTATTTACTTATCTATTCAAAATATAAGCTGTGTCTTTCAGTTAGAATGTGATCCCTATTCATAACAGGGACCGATCTGCTCTTATCTTTGCATGCCCAGGAAGGGCATACCTTTCACAAAGTAGGCACTTCCCAAATTCTGGTTGTGTCAATTTAGAGACCAAAAGGGATCATAGAACATAGACTGTCAGAACTGCAAGCATCATCCTTAGATCATGAAACACATGAACTGAGGGCTGAAAAGGTCCTAAAATGTAGAAAACATGGAATATTAAACCTGGAAGGGACCTAAGAGATTCTGATTTAGGACTTCCTTTTTGTACTGTAGGATCTCTTTGAGAGCTTATGGACTCCTTTTTTAGAATATTATTTTCAAATGCTTAAAATAAAATATAAAATATTCCAAGGGGAACTAATTACACTGAAGTTGAGTCTAAAAAATTAAAAAATATATATGTGATCAAACTCCATGTTAAGAACTCCTAATCTAGTCCAACTTTCTAATGTTACAAATGGGGAAAATCAGGCCCAAAGAGGCGATGTGAATTGCTTTGACCACTAATATCCTACAGGTGATAAGAATTCAATCTTTTCTCAAGTCCAGCGCTTTCTTTGGGACTAAAGAAAACTTTAGCTCCACTCTGCTTTGTAGCAGGTAACCTCCTGCAACAGGATGTTAGATGGAATCACAGGCCTTGCGTTCAAGGACCCCAGAGTGGAGGAGTCCCGAGGTCTGTGCTGCAGTCTGCATTTGCTGCGTTGCTTCTCACCTCTGTGGGGGCCCCAGGATCTGTGCTTTGAGATCCTTTTTGGCAGGGACCTTCACGCGCTGTCTTCTCACACGGGAGGGCTGCTCCTCCCCTTTCTCCAAGGGGTCTCTGTACAGGCAGATCGGGTTGCCCCGGGCCTTGGCAAACAGAAGGTTTGCGTGGGCGCCCAGCACTGGACATGCTACCTGGGCTTGTAACAGACAGAGGAAGCCAACGCCAGATGGAGCGTCAGATCAGGCGTTTGTTTTTCTTGCAATTAAGGGAGGGGGAGAAAATGTTGCTTGTAATTAAACAAGGAAAATGTTACATAAACCACCCCCCACAACAGCTGCGTTAATCCCTGGAGGGGACAGCAGAGCAGTGGGTTAAACACTGGCAAGACTGGGAAATATTTGATGTCTTTCAGCATGGAGTATCCAGTGTTGAAGGAGGGGGTTGGGCCACTTACAAGGTTGCTGCTGCCGCTCCTGCCGCTGCCGCCACCATCTGGGGTGCCCCTCAGTCCCTAACCGAGTGGGGACTTGCAGCCAGGAAACCTCTAAGTGGTAAAGCCTTATAGAATCCCACAACCCCGTGGAACCTTAAAATCTAGAACACGAAACATCAGAGCTGGAAAAATCCTTCACATTTATTCCATGTATTCAATCTCAGATTCTGCCTTTTCTCCCTTTGCAGCAGCTGCCCACATGTGTCCCCTTTTCTCTATTGAAACAACCATTACCCTTCCCTGCCTCCCTCCCCCAAATACACATCCTCTCTGGAGCTATTGAGACTTTGTTTATCTCCCTGCTCAACTCTCCTCCCCTGGAGTCCACGCTTCACTCACTGCCCAAGTGATTTTTTAAAAAAGGCAGCTCTGATCGTGTTAACCCCCCTTACTAAGCAAACTACAGTGGCTCATTATTACCTCCCAGATCAAATATAAAATCTTTATCTTCACTTTTAAAGCTTTTCACAACCCGGCTCCTTCCTGTCTTCCATTTTACTCCCCTTGACATAGGATCATTCACAAGGATACTTCTTGCTATTCCTCAAACACAACACAACATCTCCAAACTCGTAAGTTTTCCCTGGCTGTCCCTCACATCTTGGATGCTCTCACTCCTCACCTCTACCCCCTTGTCTTCTCTGGCATCCTTCAAGACTCAGCACAAACCCCGTGTCCTTTAGGAGGTCTTTCAGGATCTCTCTCCCTCTCTCCCAACCAATGCTTCTGAGATTACCTCCTATTTACATGGTCTATATCTTGGATGTACGATTTTTTTTTGGCATTCTCTCTCTCCAATTAAATGTGTCCCACATGAGTCCAGGGATTATGTTTTTTCTCTTCTTTGTGTCTGTCTGCTTAATAAATGCTTATTGCCTAACTTAATTAACACAGAACCTAGAATTTCAGAGCTGGAAAGAACTTTCACACAGAATATTCAACAATCCATCACCCAGACTATCTTGACATCTGCCCTTCTGTGAGTTTGTCTACCTATCCCCACACCCCCTCACTCTGCTCCCGGCACAATAAGTAAATCAATCAATTCCTCCATAGATCTCTGTGACTTCCAAACAAAACTCACTTCTCCAGACACAACCCCTCTATTTCCTTTTTGTTTTGTCTTTCCCTGTTAAAATAGACACTCTGATATGAGAATAATCTCATTTTTGTATGTTTATTTACATAATTCCTAGCATACTCAAATGGTTTAACAAATTTGTTTTCATTCATTCATTCATCACAGAATATTAGATCTTCAAAGGCCCTTAGAACACAGAGAATGTCAGAACTAAAAAGGATGAGACATAGTGTTGGCCAGAAGGGACTTTTAAACTCAGCATGTCAAGAGTTGGAAGGAACCTTAGCGTGTAATTTGTTGGAAGTTAGTGAACCCTGGAGACCAACCGATCCAATCTCTCTCTGATTTTTATGGAGAGCCAATGAATGTTATGTTATGTAAAAGGATGATAGACTTGGGGTCAGAAGGTTCATGCATGGTAAGAAAGACCTAAGTTAGGGTCTTGGTTTTGATATTTTATTGTCATTTTGTCTCTTGACACAAATTTCATCCTGCCCTGTCTCAATTGCTAAAGTGCTTTATAACTCATAATAAAAATATAACACACTAGTTTTAACACATAAAAAAGTTAAGTCCAGAAATCTAAAGTCAGTTGCTGAAGCTTCAATAACAATGAGAGAACAAATCAGGAACTAAGACTCAGATCTTTTGAGTTATTCTTTCTATGGCACCAGGTTGCTTCAAGTTCGAAGTTTGTTGTTGTTGTTCTTCCTTTTTTTCCCCCCACTTAATAGTATTTTATTTTTTCCAATGACTTGTAAATGTAGTTTTCAACATTTATTTCTCTAAGATTTTGAATTCTAAATTCTTTTTCTTCTTCTCTTCCTTTCCTCTCCCCTCCCCAGGACAGTGAACAGTCTGATAGAGGTTATACATGTGCAGTCATTTTAAACATATTTCCATATCAGTCATGTTGTGGAAGAGACATCAAAACAAAAGAGAAAAAAAAAATAAGAAAGGGAGGAGGGGAAAATAGTATACTTCACTTTGCATTCAGTCTCCACAATTCCTTCTCTGGAAACATATGGTATTTTCCATCCCAAGTCTAATTTCCTCCTTTGTTCTTGAAGAACACCAATAGCAGCCAGGAGGCAGATTGAGATGAGTATTTAACTTGAAGTGAGGAAGATCTGAGCTAAAATCCCATTTCAAACATTTTCCTGGACAAGTCACGTAACTTCTCCCATCTTCACTTTGCTAATCTGTAAAATGAGAAAAAGGTCCTTTTTCAAACTAAACTGCCAAGCAGAGAGCACAACTCTGTTGGGTTGGCCACCTTGTTCAAATGCCAAATGTATGCTTATCAAAAAGCTTATTTTATGGAGAACTCATGGCAAGCATTCACAAAGTGGTCAGAAAAACTATACTAGGACATATCCAAGGTTTCTCTTAAGAACTTTAAAATTGTTTGTATGACACAGGAGACATTGGCACAGGACAATTGCCTAGTATGGCATGCCTTCATCAGAGAAGATGCTGTGTTATAGAGCCAAAGCAGAATTGAATTCGCTCAGAAAAAATGTGAGATGCAGTTAGAAAAGCCATCCCAAGTTCATTTGTCTGACCTGTGGCAAAGAATTCCAAACTTGTGTGGGTCTGATCATCCACAGTCGGACACACTGTAACTTGACTCTAACATAGAGGTGTCATTCTAGCCCTCTTCAAGAGCAAAACTATAACTTACCAAACAAAATGAGAATGATAATTGCACCTATTTTGCACATATATTTTGCACATAATTGCACAAGGTGGTTATAAGGATGAAATGGGACAATACATATGTGTAAAGTTCTCCATAAACCTTAAAACACTTTATGCATTAGCTATTAACAATAAGGACACAATTAATAATTCACCTAAACTCCTCTGGATTCTTGTTCATTTTTGCTTGTGCAAAAAAATGTGCAACAGGGTGTGCTTAGAAATTGTTTGTACTTCCACTTTACAGATGGGAAAACTAAGCAAAGCATGGAATCAGGAGGCTAAGGACTTATAACTAGTTAACAGGAATGAGCTTCAGATCAAGCCATTCTCCAATTGATAAATGGTCAAAGGATATGAACAGACAATTTTCAGATGATGAAATTGAAACTATTTCCACTCATATGAAAGAGTGTTCCAAATCACTATTGATCAGAGAAATGCAAATTAAGACAACTCTGAGATATCATTACACACCTGTCAGATTGGCTAAGATGACAGGAACAAATAACGATGAATGTTGGAGGGGATGTGGAAAAACTGGGACACTGATGCATTGTTGGTGGAGTTGTGAAAGAATCCAACCATTCTGGAGAGCAATCTGGAGTTATGCCCCAAAAGTTATCAAACTGTGCATACCTTTTGATCCAGCAGTGCTACTACTGGGCTTATATCCCAAAGAAATACTAAAGAGGGGAAAGGGACCTGTATTTGCCAAAATGTTTGTGACAGCCTTTTTGTAGTGGCTAGATACTGGAAAATGAATGGATGCCCATCAATTGGAGAATGGTTGGGTAAATTATGGTATATGAAGGTTATGGAATATTGTTGCTCTGTAAGAAATGACCAGCAGGAGGAATACAGAGAGGCTTGGAGAGACTTATATCAACTGATGCTGAGTGAAACAAGCAGAACAAGGAGATCATTATACACTTCAACAACAATACTGTATGAGGATGTACTACGATAGAAGTGGATATCTTCTTTTTTTATTAATTTTATAATTATAACATTTTTGACAGTACATATGCATAGGTAATATTTTACAACATTATTCCTTGTACTCCCTTCTGCTCTGAATTTTTCCCTCCTTCCCTCCACCCCCTCGCCTAGATGGCAGGCATTTCCATACATATTAAATATCTTATAGTATATCCTAGGTACAGTATTATGTGCAGAACTGAATTTTGTTGTTGTTGTTGTTGTTGCAAAGGAAGAATTGGATTCAGAAGGCATAAATAACCTGGGAAGAAAGACAAAAAATGCAAACAGTTTACACTCATTTCCCAGTGTTTCTTCTCTGGGTGTAGCTGATTCTGTCCATCATTGATCATGGACATTTCTTGTTCCTGTGGAACAAGAAATTCGGTTCTGCACACATATATTGTATTTAGGATATACTATAACACATTTAACATGTATGGGACTGCCTGCCATCTAGGGGAGGGGGTGGAGGGAGGGAAGGGAAAATTCAGAACAGAAGTGAGTACAAGGGATAATGTAAAAAATTACCCATGCATATGTACTGTCAAAAAATTATAATTATAAAAAATTTTAAAAAAAGGAATGACCTTCAGCTTCTAGATTCCTAATGGTCTCTTTCATCCATACTTAGGCCACCAGCTTTTCCTCTCATTTCAAGATACTAGCTCATTGTTTAACAGCAAATGTCTGGGCCGGAGGCCTCATTCTCATTCTATTACTGCCCACCCAGTGAGAAGCAGGAAGTGGAGATCTAGCCCCTAGTCTTTGAGAGTTTTTTTTTTTTTTTAAGTAGAACCCTAAAGCTGTAGAGGTTCCCTCCCTTAAGAATATTATCAAAGCTTTCATCTCCTGGTCATTAACTGGAATAACTGTTGGGAACACCCATCCACTTGCTGTTTGATGCTGTTGCTGACTCACCTGTTTTCCAAGTTAATTCTTGGTCTAATATAGATACATATATTCATTCTTCACAAATTACGAAGATAGCGCAGAAATGTTTTCCCACACAGCCCAAGGATCTAAGGTCATGTAGGTACAGTCTCAGTATTATAAGATTTCGAACTGGAGGAACTTCAGAGATTCTGTCATTCAACCCCTTCCGTTTAGACATAAGGAAATAGAAGCCAAGAGAGAAGAAATAATTAGTTCAGTTTCTCACAGTAATAAGTAGCAAAGCCAATATTTGAACCCGGGTCTTCTGATCCTAAATCCATTTACTTTCTAAATTGTCTTAATGCCCTCACACAGAAAGAGAAGCACAAGAAGCTTGATTATCCTGTTCAGGGATTATCCAAAACTTTAGATGTGTGGGAATGGTGCAGTACATCCATGTTGGGGCAATGGAGTGGTTCAGTGGAGAAGGTATCAGGCCTACAGTCAGGAAGATTCATCTTTATGAGTTCAAATCCAGCCTCAGACACTTATTGGCTATGTGATCCTAGGCAAGTCACTTAATTCTGTTTGCCTCGGTTTCCTTATTTGTAAAATGAGCCAGAGAAGGAAATGGCAAGCTGCTCCAGTACCTCTGCCAAGAAAACCCTAAATGGGGTCATGAAGAGTCAGACAACACTGAAAATGACTGAAATACAGCAAACATCTATATTAGAACAAGAGAGAATTTCTATTCAGATAGGGGTGAGACTAGATGATCACCGAAGTCTTTTCTTGCTTTGCCCTAAAGATAATTTGGCACAAGTTCCATATGAATGTAATGATTTCTTTAAACAAAAATAGCTAATATTTCATTAAAAGAAACTGTGTGATCCTAGCTAAGTCACTTAACCTATATATATGCCTCAGTTTCCTCAACTGTGAAATGGGTACAATAATAACATCTACTTCTCAGATGAGATTTGTACTTAGTAGGATGCTTGGCACACAGTAGATGCTATGTAAATATTTATTCCCTTCCTCCCTTTCCCTTCCTCTTCTGTACCCTATATTCTTGACAAGTACCAAAAGAATATTTCAGAGAAAAGTAAGGTTTCAGCTATGGGATGGCAGATTGACCAATATTAGTGCATAAGGGAGTGAGAATAAGAAATTGGAATAAGAAGAAAAGGAGGTCCAGCTCAGGAATATGCTGGAGCCGGCTCATGCCTGCTTGAGAACTGATTGTTAAACTTTCAGTGTGAGAATTTTCATCTTGGAAATCAGCAAAGCTACAAGTCAGGGCTTCCTTTGTTTCTTTGTAGATTGTCTCCCCAGAGAAAGTGATAGAGAAAATGTTTATAATGAAGATTAAACTTAAAAGTGTCTTACATATATTTCTATCCTGCCCCACCCCCCTTTAAACCCCTACTTAAACATTTATCAGTATGTCCCTGCTCCAGTTTTAGTCTGGGCTTTGTCACACACTTACTAGCTGCCTGGATGATCTTGGGCAATCCACTTAATTTCTCTTTTTCTAAAAAATAGGGTTGGGTTAGTCTCCTAAATAGCTTCTAGCTTTTTTGATGATTCTCTGATAATATTCTATCTAATTGATAATTCTAGCTAACTGATAGTCCTTTGATAAAATCATCATAAAATAAAATTTCCCTTCACTCAGCATATATTCCTTAATTGTAACATGAAAGATGATAATGATATAACAATGATAATGATGATGATGATGATGATGATTTATATTTCTATAATGCTTGTTGTTGAATTCATTCAATCCTGTTAGACTTTAGGATCCTTCACTTGGGGTTTTCTTAGCTGTTTCTTACCCCATTTGGGATTTTCTTGGTAAAGATGCTCAAGTATTTGGCATTTTCTTCTCCAGCTCACTTTATAGGTGAAGAAACTGAAGCAAACAGAGTTAAGTGACTTACCCCACAGTCAAATAGCTAGTTAAGTGTCTGAAGCCAGATTTGAACTCAGCTTTTCCTGACTTCAGAACTAGTGCCTTACCCACTGTGCCATCTAGTTGCCCCTTTCTATAGTCCTTAAAGATTTGCAAAGGGTACCACCGATATTGTAAAGTTGGGAGTGCCAACATAACTAACTTCTTTTTGCAGATGAGGTTTAGTGAGATTTCATGGGATGATTCTAAACAGATCTGCTTTGTTGTAGTTTTGTTTTGTGGAGTAATGTGCCTTTAAGCATTTTCTCAATAGTCCCAGGATGGGATAGTGGAAAGAGCTGGATTTAAGAGTCAAAAGACAAAGGTTCAAATCCCACTTTTGCCTCTTGCCACTTGTGTTGCCTTAAGATAATCACAATCTCTTTTGATCTGGTTCTGTTCCTCAGTAACAGGAAGTTGACCAGATGACCTTGAAGGTCCCTTCTAAACCTAATCTTGGGATTCTATGGCCTGCCTTTGGTCATACAACCTAAATAATAGTGCCAAAATAAAATTCAAACCCAGGATTCCTGATTCCAAAGTAAACCATTTTCCCACAGCACTAGGATGATTTTTGAGCTTCCGTTTGGCCCAATTTTCTGTGATTTCATAACTAAGCAATTCTGTATCTGAATGAACTTGGGAATCCATGCATGTTAACAAGGGTTAAGGAGAGGTATCTTGAAGTACGTCTCAGGTGTCTGAGTCTGTGACCAGTCATCTCATACCCAGGGTGGCCAAGAACCATTATGAGAGCAGCTTCTGGAGTAAGAGTGGGGAAAGATGGCCATAGTTCAGTCAGACAGTCAAAAAGGATTTATTAAACACTCGTTGTGTGCCAGGCATTCCAAAGTGCTGAGAATACAAAAGCCACAACATAGTGCTTCCCCTCAAAAAGCTCACACTCTACGGAGGAGTCAATAAAAAATACATTATATATTATTGTGTGTATATATCTATATATGTACATGATATATTCATACAAGTCATATATACATTACATATACTCATAAGCACACATACATATATAGACATGTTTTGTGTGCATACATATATATATGTATATATACACATATAAAATATCAAAATAAAAGGTGATTTCAGAGGCAAAGCACTGATGGGATGGGGAGAAGCCTGGGAAAGGTTCCCTGCAGTGGGTACTTGAGTCTTCTAGGAAGTCAGGTAGCATAAGAGAGGAGAGAAAGCATTTTAAATATAGAAAACAGCTACTAAAGAAGAAAGGAATTGGGAGCTGGAGTGTCCTATCTAAGGAAGAGCAGTAAGATCAGTGCAGCTGAATCACAAGACTATGTAGAAGTGGGGGAGGTTGAAGTCAAGAAACCATTTAATGTAACCTCCGTTACAATAAAACAGACTAAAAGGCAGCAATGCCATAGTAGGTACTCAGTAAATTAAGAAGTAGGTACCACAGAATTGAGAAAGAGCTATCAGTCTGTCAATCTTTTCCGTGTCCGGGCCAGGTGAGGTTTCCCGTGTTGTGGAGTTGGGTTTGGTTCAGATTGTCATGCTGCTGATTATTTGGATAGGAAATCCAGTCAAGACTTTTTTGGAGGGAAAAAATACAGCTTTCTAACAATCGGAGCTGTCCCAAAAGAGAATGAGCAATTCTATGTTGTATTTTTATTTATTTTGTTAAACATTTCCTAATTCCATTTTAATCTGGTTTGGGGCTGCTGGTCACAGGTTTTATACCCCTGCTATAGAAGGTATTACTGCTTAGAGAAGAAGCAGACTAGACTAGTTCTCTGGGGTCCTTTTAGTTCTATTTTGGATCTCCTACTGATCATTTTTAGAACCTTGGGTTAGTTACCTCATCTCTCCTGGCCTCAATTTTTTCCTCTGACAAGTGGAAGTAGTGAATAAGAACAAATAAAAATAACTAATGCTTTAAGGTTTGCTAAGTGTTTTACAATTATTTCATCTTTTCCTCACAACAATCTTGCTGAGTAAGGCAATTATTATCTCCATTTTTACAGAAAAGAAAACTGAAGTAGACAGAATTTAAATGACTTGCCCAGTCGTATATCTGATAAACATCTTTCTGACTCTAGGTTCAACACTTTAGTAAAATCATTTACCTGCTCCTAAAACTAGAGGATGACAAATTTTATGATTCTGTGATTCTGGAAAGTATGACTTCTGAGCAAAAATGATGAAATGACGTTATGCTGTAAGCCTAAATTCTCTTATAAATTTGGTAATTGTAGACTATCCAACAGGGCTGGGTTTGGTGCTGTCAGCTTTGGGATAGCTCAGGTGCCCTCTTCTGGCTAGAAGACTGTTCCCATTAGCAGCTTGGAAGGGCAGGAATCTAGTAGCTCTTTGGTCTCTCTTCTTCCAATGTTCAGACAAGCCAAGATGTTTAAACTAAAGAAAGCCAAGTGCTGAAATACCCTCTGCTGAGTCAGCAGAGATTTTGGCCTGACCCAAACTGAATGCACTGGAAGAACAGTTTTCAGAAAGAAAAAAAGAACTGAGTTCAAGGTCAAATAACTTGTTCAGGGTCACCAGGTAGTAGATGCTAATAGAGGATCAAGTCCAAGGTTTTTGACTTCAAATCCAGTGCCTGACCCATTCTATCAACTTGCCTCATGGTTAGGAGCAAATTGCCTATAGTGGTAAAATATTTTATTTATTAAAGATACAGAAAAGAACTGATACAACTTCTTGGATTCAAAGAATGGATAGTCCAATTGCTTTCTAGGTCATTCTTTCCATTTTGCTCTTTCTGTTAAGGTCAGAGAATTGACCTTTACAGAGATTATTGCTTATCCTTGGATACTCCATCCATAATCAGAGTACACACAAGTGGCTAAAATTGTTCATTAGGTATGCAATGCTTCATGACTCTGGCACCATCTCTGGCCATCTCTGATTGGGATCCAGTCATCACATTTGAAATGGAAGGAAATTCAAAGACCATTTAGTGACTAGTCCAAACTTTTCTTTTATAGGTGAGAAAAGAAGCTCAGAGAGGTAAGGTTTTACACAGTTCAAATCATAATCTCATTCAGTACTGTTTTCACCATCCCATTTTACCATAATGGACAATATATACTACTGAGTGTGTAAAGTAGAGTGTGGAGGACTCTGGAGAAGTATACTTGAAACAAGGTGTTTTCAGTGGAATTGATGAGATGATGGTTCTCTAGTTCACATATATACTTAGTATTTAGTATGGTGATGTAATGGTTCTCTAGTTTACACATATTCAGTGTGCTATAATGATGTAATTGTACTAAGATATATAAGGGCTGAGAAGGACTGGAAATGAGACATTCCATCTTTGACCAACCTCAGGGTGACCTTCCTGACTTCATCACTTCTCCACTAAGACCAAGGCCTTGGGCTGATCCTAAGATCCTCCAGAAAGCTAGCCTGAACATTACAATGATGTAATCATACGAGGTATTACAAAATAACAATAATAATAATTCTTGTCTTGCCAATCTTACAGGATTATTGTAAGGGTCAACTTAAGGGCTGAGAAGACAGGAAATAGAGACATTCCATCTTTGACCATCTTTGTGACTCTTCTACCTTCGTCATCTCCTCCACTAAAATCAAGGCTGGTCCAGAAATCCTCCAGAGAGCTAGTCCGGACCCTACAGTAGAGGGCTATAAAAGGGGGGGCATAATTTAATGTCAGGTCAATGAAGATGACTTAGATTTCCATTTGCAGAAAATGGATTCTTGCTGTACCTTGATCTGTGTTCAAGCTTTCTCGCCCAGTTTCTTTGCTGTTCTGTTTTACAGAATTTAAGTCCATCTTTTTGTTAAGATTATCATCTTTCCCCCCTTTTTTTCTGATTCTTCTTTTACAATAAGACTAATATGAAAACATGTAGAATGATTGTATATGTATAAAGGAAGATAGAAAAAAATTTGGAACTCAAAAATCTTACAAAAATGAATGTTGAAAACTATCTTTACATGTAATTGGAAAAATATAATACTATTTAGAAATTTATAAAAGAAAAAATTTGCATGACAAGAAGTATCAGCAAACAAAGTTCTAAAATACTAAAGATTGTCATAGAAAAACACACTTTAGTAGATAGTTGGCAACTTGAAACTTCTGGGACACACTATTTGCACTCCAGTTTAACTACTAGCTTACTGTATGACCTCCATCCCCCCAAAAAATCACTGGACGAGGGTTATTCTGAAGATTAAACTAAAAATAACATACATGCCAATTATTGGCAGATAGAGCAAAAAGCATACTGGATTTGGAGTCAAAAAATACTAGCCCCAAATCCTACTTCTAGCACTAATAATAACATTTCTGAGTTTCAATCTCCTCATATGTAAAATAACAATAATAATAATTCTTGTCTTACCTATCTTACAGATTTATTGTGAGAGTCAACTTAATTCATCTATGTAAAAAACTTTCAAATCTTAA
Organism: Sminthopsis crassicaudata; assembly: GCF_048593235.1. Taxonomy (NCBI): domain Eukaryota; kingdom Metazoa; phylum Chordata; class Mammalia; order Dasyuromorphia; family Dasyuridae; genus Sminthopsis; species Sminthopsis crassicaudata. The sequence continues at coordinate 235,269,474 of NC_133618.1, read as the reverse complement.
AATGCTGTAAAATGTCAGTTATTATTATTTCTACCCTTCATCCTCAATTTCCTCAAACTGCTTCTCCCTACGCCCACACCCACACCTACCCACCCACCTACCTATACATTTTGTACTCTATCTTATTGTGCTTTGAGGAAAGTGCTTTGTAAAACATCAAATGTTATAGAAATGTGAACAATTACTAACATTCATTAAACACATGGTGCAGAACACTATCCTGTACATAAAGCTATATACAAAGATGAACAAAATCTTTGTATATCCTGACAGCATCAAGGAACCTGCAATTTTTTAAAATGTGCAGAAAAATAATAGAATAATAGAGATCAGTCTATTAAAATACAGACAAATAGGTTGGGATGTTGAAGCAGTTTTTACAGACAGTGATGTGCTCCATTTTAAGTAGTTTAGTTTTTTTTTTTTACAGGTAGTGATATTACCCCATATTTTAAAAAAATCAAGATTATAAAGCATAATATTAATTGATATGTATCCTGTTTTAAAGATTTTCCATTTTTACCAAATGAGTTGTTTCAGAAGACCTTTAAATAGCCTGGAATTATGTTTGTAGACTTTCAGAGCTGAAAAGAATCTTGGGGATTATCTAGAATGTAAGTCCTTTTTTTTTTCTCTTAAAATTAACCAATTTATTTATTTACAAAGCATATGCCTGGGTAATTTTTCCAACATTGACCCTTGCATAACTTTTGTTCCAAATTTTCCCCTCCTTCCCCCCACCCCCTCCCCTAGCTGACAGGTAGTCCAATACATATTAAATATGTTGAAATACATGTTAAAACCAATATATGTATACATATTTACACAGTTATCATGCTGCACAAGAAAAATCAGATCAAGAAGTAAGGAAAAAAAAACTGAGAAAGAAAACAAAATGCAAGCAAATAACTCAGAGAGAGTGAGAATGTTATGTTGTGTTCCACACTCTGTTCTCATACTTCTCTCTATAATTGTAGATGGCTCTCTTCATCACTGCACAAGTGGAAATGATTTGGTTCATCTCATTGTTGAAGAGGGCCACATCCATCAGAATTGATCATCATATAGTCTTCTTGTTGCTGTGTATAATGATCTCCTGGTTCTACTCAATTCACTCAGCATCAATACATGTAAGTCTCTCCAGGCCTCTTTGAAATCATCCTGCTGATCTTTAGAATGTTTTTTGAGGGCAAAGACTTTGTGTTTGTTTTTATATTTTCAACCCCTACCAGAGTACCAGGCTGTGCCCAGCACCTAGAAGGTGCTTAATAGGTCCTGTTGATTGATCTATCTGAGTGCTACTCATTTTTTAAATTAATTTTATAACTATAAAAATTTTTGACAGTATATATGCATGAGTAATTTTTTTATGACATTATCCCTTGTATTCATTTTTCCAAATTTTCCCCTCTCCCTCTACTCCCTCCCCTAGATGACAGGCAATCCCATACATTTTACATGTGTTACAGTATAACCTAGATACAATATATGTGTGTAAACCCAAATTTTCTTGTTGGATTCTGAAGGTATAAGTAACCTGGGTAGATAGACAGTAGTGCTGACAGTTTACATTCAATTCCCAGTGTTACTTCTCTGGGTGTAGTTGTTTCTGTCCATCATTGATCAGTTGGAAGTGAGTTGGATCTTCTTTATGTTGAAGATATCCACTTCCATCAGAATACATCTTCATACAGCATTATTGTTGAAGTGTACAGCGATCTTCTGGTTCTGTTCATTTCACTCAGCATCAGTTTATGTAAGTCTCTCCAAACCTCTCTGAATTCATCCTGCTGGTCATTTCTTACAGAGCAATAATATTCCATAACATTCATATACCATAATTTACCCAACCATTCTCCAATTGATGGACCTCCATTCATCTTCCAGTTTCTAGCCACTACGAAAAGAGCTGCCACAAACATTTTGGCACACACAGGTCCCTTTCCCCTCTTTAGTATTTCTTTGGGATATAAGCCCAATAGCAGCAATGCTGGATCAAAGGGTATGCACATTTTGATAACTTTTTGGGCATAATTCCAAGTTGCTCTGCAGAATGGCCAGATTCTTTCACATCTCCACCAACAATGCATCAGTGTCCCAGTTTTCCCACATCCCCTCCAACATTCATCATTATTTGTTCCTGTCATCTTAGCCAATCTGACAGGTGTGTAGTGGTATCTCAGAGTTGTCTTAATTTGCATTTCTCTGATCAGTAGTGATTTGGAACCCTCTTTCATGTGAGTGGACATAATTTCAATTTCATCATCTGAGAATTGTCTGTTCATATCCTTTGACCATTTATCAATTGAAGAATGGTTTGATTTCTTATAAATTAGGGTCAGTTCTCTATATATTTTGGAAATGAGACCTTTATCAGAACCTTTAACTGTAAAAATATTTTCCCAATTTGTTACTTCCTTTCTAATCTTGTTTGCATTAGTATTGTTTGTACAGAAACTTTTTAGTTTGTTGTAATCAAAATCTTCTATTTTGTGATCGATAATGATCTCTAGTTCTCCTCTGGTCATAAATTCCTTCGTCCTCCACAGGTCAGAGAGGTAGACTGTTCTCTGTTCCTCTAATCTATTTATGATCTCATTCTTTATGCATAAATCATGGACCCATTTTGATCTTATCTTGGTATATGGTGTTAAGTGTGGATCCATATCTAATTTCTGCCATAGAGTGCTACTCATTTAAATGTTCTTGAATCCCCTGGGGGTGGGGAGAGGGGAGAGTGTAATCTAAAAATTCATTAATAGAATCTTTAGTAAATCATTGCCCAAATATAGTGTTTAAGTATGTTTTCCCTCTGTGACTATGAGCATGTGCATTTTTGAAACATTACTGTATTTTCACTTAAAACAACAAAGTAAAAATGCTTGCTCACACAAAAATGCAATGACAAATGGTAGGAGAATTTTACAAGTTCTCCTGTTGAGAATTTTCATAATTATGAATAGGATAGAAATTTTTATAATTATATAATATAAGTTTTAATTTATAGATTTCTTAAGTAAAATTTTAGTTATTACATTTAATAAATTAATCTAAAAGAATATTATGAGTAGTATATTAAATTATCCTGGAAATTCAGGACACTATTTTTTTTTCAAAACAGTTCATAGAAAAAAAGATATTGAGAACTACTGAGATAATTCAAAGTAGTTCAAGTCCAGGGAGAAAAAGTAAACTATCCAAGATCTCAGGCAACATGATTTAATAGGAAGAACATGGGATTTGGAGTCAGAGGACCTATATACAGCCCTGGTTCTTCCACTTCCTTATTACCTGCATGACCTTGAACAAATTATTTCAATTGTCCTATATTCTAAGATCTCTTCCATCTGTAACAATCCAATAATCCTTTCCTAATTTATGTACAAACATAGAGTTTCTCTACTCCTCCATTATATCTGATTGTAAATCAGTGAAAACAAAGCTTCTTAAGTATATCTCTTTAGCACCTAGGTAAAGTGAAGTTCATCTCTATCTGTGGTCGTTATTTTTTCTCAGAGAGAAAAACTAGAACCAGTTCTATGCTCTGTAGTCTGACTTATTACAACTATATGTTCAAGTATTTTATCCATTGACTAGGTTCAAACTTTATAGGACAGGGACTATCTTTTGCCTCCTTTTTATCCTCAGCACTCAGCACAGTGCTTGGTACATAGAAGTCACTTAGCAAATGTTTATTTAATTGAATTGAACATATTACAGTGTTGCACATATGAAGAGATAATTTAAAATGTCTGGGGATAAAGAAGGGAAGGGAATAAGCACTCCTTCTGTGTCATTCACTATGCTAAGCATACAAAGTTATTGTTGTCTGCCTTTGAACTGATTCACTTTGGGTGATGACCACAAATTCATATCTGTAATTGAGCAGGTGATGCAAGGCTTTTGGATATTTTCTTCAATTCAAGGATCATGGGATGGCCATGTTTCCACAATCAGGAAGACAGTTGAGTGATGATAGCAGAAGAGTGCTGAGAAATAGTGCTCCCTTAACAAGGGAGTAGTCCTTGTCCACACTCAGAGGCTGTTTGCAAACAATAGATAAAAAGCAAAGGGAGTCTAAGCATTTGCATAGCCATACTTAAACTGGTCCTTAAACTGTGACTAAATTAGGCTGATTCTGTTCCTAGGAGGAGAGTACCAGAACAAAGTGATACTTTATTGTGGCAGAACAATAATAACTGTAGGGTGATTGATTACCATGGCAGCTTTCCTTTATGATGTCTGTATGTGGGGTCCCTTTTGTTGTTTGTGTTCTTAAGTAAGTTCTGCAAATTTTGCTTGATTAGAATGTGAATTATCTTAGTGAGTAGTCTTAGACATGGAAAAGTATGAGCATATGACCCTTTTTCTCCATTCAGAAGACCTTAATTTAGATCCCAATCACTGTCACCTAGATCATTACAATAACCTCTTAATTAGTCTTTTCCCTCTCTAATCTGTCCTTCATAATTTGCCAAAACAACATAAGGCCTGACCATGTCACTTTCCTGCTCAAGTTCTATCAGAATGTCCCTCTATGATAAAATATGAACTACTCATATTTTCAGTCTTATTTCATATTTATTTCCTTCATAGATTTTGTGTCCAAACCACACTTGAGTACTGAGTGTCCTAAACTGAACTTTTAGCTTCCATATAGTCTGTTGCCCATGTACTCCCTTCTCATCTTCATCTCTTATAATCCTTGTTGGAAGGGAGGAAGGAAGGAAGGAAGGAAGGGAAGGAGGAAGGAAAGGAGGAAGGAAAGAAAGAATAGAGGAAGGAAGCAAGGAAGAGAGGAATGAAGGAAGGAAGCAAGGAAGCAAGGAAGCAAAGAAGGAAGGAGGGAAGGAAGGGAAGGAGGAAGGTAGAAGGAAAGAAGGGAGGAAGGAAGAAGGAAAGAAGGAAGGAAGGAAAGGAGGAAGGGAGGGAGGGAGGAACGAAGGAAGGGAGGAAGGAAGGAAGGGAGGGAGAATAGAGAAAATAAGCATTTATTAAGTACTTTCTTTGTGCCATTCACTGTGCTAAGCCATGGAGATTTAAAAAAAAAAAAAAATTAAAGATGGAAGAAAGCAACACACAAAAGGGAACTGAAAAGGAAGGGAGATTGAGGAGGAGAAGGAAGGAAAGTTCAAAAAGTCTAGAGCAGAACCAGAAGACGATTGTTTCTACAAAATGGAAGCCCCAGAAGGAATTCACTAATGGAAGAAAGGGGCCAGCCTAGCAGAGGGATAGTTGGATGTTCTAGGATCTAGGGTAAGGAAATCTCAGGTATTGTGGGAAGTTATAAGATAAAACAGCAGCTAATATATGATTTTAAAGTCCTAAAATACTGGAACAGAGCCTAATAGGGAATGAAATCTGGCCAACCTGGGTCCTTCTATGAAATGGAAATATGGGGCATGTTCCAACAGAGGCCAAGGACAGTAAAATATAGAACATAGAATGTAAGAATTAAAGATGACCTTAGAACCAGAAAATAAAATAACAGAAGTGGAAGGGACCTAATATGCTCAGATGCCACCTCTCATTAAGTCCTCTGTAAGTGAGGTTGACTTAGTTGTACAGTTCTGATTCATTTAAATTCAATAGATGCGCAAGACAAAACATCACCTTTGTGGTGTCATTGGTCCTCTTTAAGAATGAAAGAGAAAGGGCAGCTAGATGATGCAATGGATAGAGAACTGTCCCTGAAGTCAGTAGGACTGGGTTCAAATCTGGCCTCAGATACTTAACATTTACTAACTGCATGACTCTGGACAAATCACTTATCTGCAATTGCCTTGCCAAGAAAAAAAAAACAAAAAACCCCAACACTTTAAAAAAAAAAAGAATTAATGAGGAATAACAATGCTTTCCATTATTAGTCAGTAAAATTCTTCCTCAAATTACCTTATATTTTTTCATCTTTATCTACCACCATCTTTCTTTTAGTAAATTATAACCTCTTTAAGGGCTTTGCATCCCCCGTACCTAGTTTAGTGCCTTGCATATTAAAAAGTGTTAAGTCCCAATGAATTGATATCATTATGTCTTTTGATACACTCAATGATAACTGCATCCTTGACCAACCTTCTGAGCCCTTCCTGTTCCCTTGGGCATCTCTGGGTAGGGAGAACTACAACTTTAAGATATCAAAGAACCTTATCACAACTGTTGGAGCCCAAGAACAGTAAGCAATTCAGTGAAAGGGATTAGATCACATGATCAGGCACTTTCTCCCTTTGGGTTTCCATTTTCTCATCTATGAATTTAGAATATTATATTCTTAGTTCCCTTCTAGCCCTCAATGCTATATTCCTTTGGCCTTTGGGTACATTTTGCCTGATTTCTCAATGGCCCTTAGCACTTTATTTTGGAGAGATTCCATATTTGCTAGTATGTCTCTCAGATTCTCTGGGCCGGGTAAATATTTATTGAATGGTCATATAGATGATCAGCATTTTGCTTCTGAAAATTTTACCTGGAGAACAACCTTACTCCTACCTGACTCATAGACTCGCCCAGAATATCCCAGTTTGTCTTTTGCATAGAGTGTGACCTAATTGTCTCTTGCAGGTTTGTTTTGTGTGTGCATAAACATGGTGTGCACCTATATAGAAGAGAGAGGCATATTAAAGAAATCTATGTAAGTAAAGCCAGGTTAGGGCATGTGAAGGCCTGGGAAGAAGGAAATCAAATAATTTTCTCTTTTCAAGAGCATTAAGTTGTCAGTTTGAGAGCCTTCCTAAAAAAAGAGACATCCTGATTTTATTTGAACAGTTATGGTCCTGAGTATTCTTTTAAAATGGGGAAGTGGGCTCTGGAAGGGGGAAGGAAAAGAAGCCAGAAGAAGAAAGAGAAAATGAAGAGATGGTGAAGACAGAGTTTGAATAATTCACAGCTTTTGAGATAGAAGTTGTCCTAAAGTTTACATAATCTGATATCTTACTTTAATTTCCAGAATTTAACTTTTTTCAATTAATAAACATACATACTTTTCTCCTTTACACAGGGTGAGGAGAGGGAAACAAAACAAAATTTTTGTATCAAATATTCAGTCAGGCAGGAAAAAAAAGTCCTGCATTGGCCATATCCAAAAATATCTGTCTCATTCTATATCTTAAGTTTATTACCTCTCTGTTATGAGGTGGGAAGCATGGTTTCTCATCCATATGTTCTGAAATCATGTTTGGACACTGCATTTATCAGATTGCTTGAATTTTTCAAAGCTGTTGTCTTTACCATGTTGTTATTGTATTAACTGTTCTCTTGATTCAGCTCAAACCACTTTATCAGTTCATACAAGCCTTCCCCAGTGCCATATCTTTCATTATTTCTTGCTGCCCAACAACCCATTGCATTTGCATACCAGAATTTATTTGGTCATTCCACAATTGACGAACACCCCCTGAATTTCCAATTCTTTGCTACTACAAAAAGAACTATTATAAATATTTTGGTACATGTGAGGTTTTTTTTCTCTTTCTTTTATCTCTTAGAAGTACATATCTGGATCAAAAGGGTAAGAACAGTTTAGTGATTTTTGGGGGATATAGCTCTAAGAGTTAGGCCAATTCTTAGCTTTACCAATTATGCATTGTGTCTCTATTTTCCTGCAGCCCTGCTTATAGTAGATAATTTTCCTTTTTTGGATATCTTTTCTAAACCAATTAGTATGAGATGGGACCCAGAATTACTTTAATTTGCATTTCTCTAATTATCATGACTTGTAGCATTTTTACATATGGTTACCTATAATGTGGATTTCTTTTTCCCTTCTTTCCTCCCACCTATTTATATCCTTTGACCATTTATCAATGGTGACCTTATCATTTTTCAGATAAGAGTTGCAGAAAAGAGAAATTATTTGTCCAAGATCTTACAGCTAGTGGTAGAGTTCGAACTAGAATTCAAATCTCCTGATCACTAGTCCAGAACAATTTTGACCTCAAGCACAGCTCATGAATCCTTCACATCAGTGACTGCCCTGGATTCAATCTGTACATCCATGTTCCTTAAGCTATAGAACCATAAAAACACAATGCCAGCCACTGATCTCTGTCAGAAATTACCCACCATATCTCAATATGGGCTAGATGAAAGAAGAAATAATAATGAAGATAACTCTGATTTCTGTTGTGTTTTAAGAAGCTTTTCTTTATAACAAAAATTATGTTAATTAAGTAGTACAAATGTTATTATCTCATGTTTTATAGCAGAGGGAAGAGACAGAATCATAATCTCCATACTGTGAAAGTAAGTGTTGATTAGGGGCTTCCCCATTCAATATGAACTTCAAAGATCTTCCTGTGTGGTATGGTCACATCCTTTTTGTTAAGAAGGACAGTTGACAAGGCTTGGTTGGTTTCCACTGCCTCAGATTGACCCTAAAGTGATTGGTTGCCTGGGAAATGGACTCTTGTTCAAGAAGTCACCTATGCCCTATGCCATCTTACAAAAGAAAATGAGTTTGACAATGCTTGGCTTATTTTGCCTTTTCCCTATTCAAAATATAGACCAGGGTACATCAAAGTAGATCTTTGTCTATTGTCCTGATCTAGATCTTACCACTGGACCCAAACTCAGATGGTACCAGAGGAGTGAGTGAAGCCGGTAGCTTTGCCCAGCCCTGACTCACTTAAATCCATTTCATTTGCATGTCATGACATCACATTCCTGATGTCATAGTTTTCTTCAAGAACAAAGGACAAACAACAAGAACAAGAATAAGGCAATGTACACACAGCAGAGTGGCCAATGAAAAGGGATACAAAGGAATTATCTTCTTCCCAGAAGTTGGTAATGGTTAACTTTGGGTAGAATCTTGGGAATTTCATGGGCTTGCCTTCTGCAGCTTCTTAGTTTAAGAAATGGCAGCCCCTGAGGCAAGACTTATATACAACAATTATATATACCTGAAGCATGACCATTGGGTAAGACTACACAGACAAGGGTCCTCAAACCATAACCTTTTACATAGAAGAAAAGAGGTAGGGACATGGTGCTATTTTACTATAAGAGGAAGTATAATTCCAAAATCTAATTTTCTGGTCAAAGAAGGGAGACAATAAACTGTTTAAAAAGTGCCTCAAGTCCAAAATAAACCAAGTGTGAAGTGTAGGTATCAGACCATCTAGAGAAAGGGATTATAAGGAGAGATTTCTGAGTACCATTACCTCTTAGAGAAAGAAGAGCCTCATCCATGTGGTTCCAGTGGCTGGCAGAATAATAAAAGGAGCCCATGACTTAGGGAAACAGCTAGATAGGAGATTTTTAAGAGATCTGGGTCTGAAGTCAAGAAGCCTCATCTTTGATCTGGCTATCTGAACATGGGCAAGTCACTTAGTCCATCTTGCCTCAATTTCCTCATTTGTAAAATGAACTAGGGGAGGAAATGGCAAACCACTCCAGTATCTTTGCCAAGAAAACCCTAAATGGGTTCCTTAAGAACAGGATCCGACTGAAAAACAATTCAACACAACTTAGAAAAACAAAAGATTTGTGCCTTTCTACAAACCAACACCAATATCCATTATTGTAAGCTCATTGGACAATGTGCAAGTCCCATGGGAAGGTGATTGTTCATCTAGTAGAACATTTTTTTTTCTTTTTTTCATTCATTCAATCACATTCAACTCTTTATGACTCCATGGACCTTAGTGTCCATAGGATTTTCTTAGCAAAGATACTAGAATGATTTGTTGTTTCCTTATCCAGTTCATTTTACAGATGAAGGAACTAGAGTTAAGTGACTTGGCAAGGGTTATACAGTTAAATAAATGTCTAAGGTTGAATTTGAACTGAGGTCCTCCTGACTCAGAGGCACTGAGCCATTTATCTGACTCTAGCCCATAGAAGTTGTTTAATAAATGTTTGTTCCCTTTCATATGAGACCAAAGGTTTTCTGGATTTTGAGATTTTTTTTGGTGGGAGTAAGGGGAAGTTTTCAACTACTAATTGTACTTCCCTTCCTCTGTCTTTTAGAATCTGTAACTCCATTGAAGACATAGTAACTCACTCCTCAGGAGTTTTCTTGAGATTTTTGCCCCCCCCCCTTCTCCCCATCCCCAGCCAGAAATTACTTTGTATCTACTTGGCATATATTTTGTATTTACTTGTCTATGTAATTGTTACCACTTCCTCCCTCTCCTTTCCTTCTTACCTCTTCCCCCAGTAGAATGTATGCTTCTTTCAGCCAGATATCATTTTCATTCTTGTCCTTATGTAGGCAGGTACCTAATAATTGTTGAATTAAAGTGTCTTAACCCTAGATGGGTTAAGATCGAAATTCAGAGATATTAGGACCTGACTTGGAGGATTTCCTTCCATTCTATTCTACATCTGAGAAGTGAGGGAACTGCGGGTAGAGAAGCCCAATGACTGTTTCCTGCATAACTGAAAATTGTATTCCATTAAAAAACATTTTTGAGAAAGAAGTTTTCCCTACCCAGGTTTCTAATATTTTAGGCCTGTCACTAAAGGTTTATGCCTTGGGCCCATCCCGTGGTTTCTAGATCTTTTGATAGGAAGAGCTATTTTTGAATGGAAAGAATAGCTATACTTTACCTGAATTTTTTGAGACAAGGCACTATTGTTATTGGTTTCAACAGATGGTTTTCCTTGGGCCCCACTTGGAAGTCTGGGGAAGGGGCGGGGGAGAGGGGGAAGGTTGGAAAGAGCTCTGTGAGGTTCCTTGTCCCCAGGCAGGCCTGGATAACTATCCTATGCATAAAAATCTGTACTAAAAAATCTCAGAGTGCTTATTGCTGATACTTTTCATTTGGCACCTCATAATAAACTGCCTTGGGACATTTCCTGTATTTTCACATATGTGACTTGTCTTCCTAGCTAGAATGTTAAACACCTTAAGGGCAAGGAACAAGTCTTAAATTTTTTTTGGATTTCCCTCAGAGTTCCTACATACAGTTGGCTCTTAATAAATGTTTGTTAAATGAATAGATGAAAATAATATTGTCAGTGCCCTTAGCCAGGGGCTTGAAGATCAAACTACCCTCCAAATCAGGAAATCTACCCTTATTCCTCTGTCTAATCATAATTCCCATGATGCATTGTAAGTGGATTTCTTCTTGTCATCAACTGGATTCCTCTTTCTCTGACTGCGAATATAATTGGATTTCCTTCTCCCCTTTATTCAGGGAGACAATAGGAGTGTTCTGTGTTGATTGTCCTGGAAATGACCAAGTCAAGCAGTGGGAACAGTAAAAGAAGCTCTAATCTTTGCTTCCCCATAAGACTAAGGTTTCCAGGAAGAGAAATTCTGGAACCATGAAATCTATTAATTAATCAAAACAGTGGTTCTAATACCAGAGGTTCAATAAACAGCTGGCCTCTTGCCATAATGCTTAGCCATTCTCTTGGCTTTAGTTCATCTGGCACCCCAACCATACCAGAACTCTTCATTGACCACCTGTGTTTAAATAGAGCCTGCAAGTTACCTGGCCTCTTCCATTGAGAAGAATGTAGTGGAAGAAAAAGGAAGAGGGGGAATAAGGGAAGGAGAAAATCCTTTGAGAAAGGATTGAGAGAGTAAGGGAGGTGAATAAATTGATTTCTAACATGCCCTTTATATAGACTTCTAGGGAACTCAGCAAGGTTAAGATTCAATTAAATTTAACTCAGTATACATTTATGGCTATTTTACCTCTCAGAGGCAATGAAGAATAGCAGGTAGAGACCTAGCCTCAAAAACACTTAAGGCCAGAGTTCAATTCAATTCAACAAATTGGATTTGTTGGCTGTGTGACCCTGAGAAAGCCATTTAAAATGTCTATGTCCTAAAATCTAGCATTTTTGTGGTTCTTTAAGCATTGCATATATCACCTCATTTGATCCCCATAACAACTGTGAAGCAGGTGCTATTATTATCCCCATTTTGCAGATTGAGGATGAGTGATCAAATAATTTGCCCAAAGTCACTCACAGCCAATAAGCCTCTAAGACTGGATTCAAATTCATGATTTTCTGACTCCAAGTCCAGTGCTTTGGCCCAGCTATCTAGCTCTAGGCAACTCTCTATGACTAATTATAACAAAAAAGAGGCTGCCTAGAATTAGTTTCCATCCTTGGAAGATTCTTATAGTAATAAACTCATAGGTTTAGTTCCTATCCCTGTTATCCCTATACAAAAATCTTACTATGATGCCTTATTGTGCCATGAAGATGACCCTGAGATGTCAAAGGTTATATCAATAGAAGACTATAAACCCAATCAGTTTCTTTTAATCTAGAAAGACTTTTAAGCTGGTGAAAGGCTATCTGCTGTCTGAGGACTAATCTAGACAAATATGGAAAAATCTCATCATCATAGGTTGAAAGGATGAATTCTTTGGCTATGATAATCCATGGGAAAAAAGAAAAACAAACACTGAACTTTAGTCTTCTACTCTTCCTTCTATTATTTCATTTTCCTGTCTTGTGATTTCTCCTTTTTTCATTTTAGGTATTAGTTGTTAGGGGAGTCACCTACTAGTGGCTGCTGGGGATCTAATTCTGACCAGCAGAATAGATCCTTTCGTGTGAGAAGATGATAAAAATACAAGGAGACTGAGAGGCAGTTGCATTCTCTGACCTCTCTCCTCTTCTCTCTTGCCTCTGATGTATTTCATTCCCAATTCACAAGCACCATCTGTGTCAGTAAAGGCTGATTTGCAATTCCTTCAAGTATGTTATGATTCACAGCTGTAGGGGCTTTCTGGAGAACTGACTGGCCCCTTCACACTTAGGTATGGTCCTTAACAATTAGTAATTTGGCCTTATCTCTCTTTTAAAAAATTAAATTAATTAATGAGTTATGTATTTATTTTTTAAAAATATCTAGTGTTATTTATTCAATTTTTGTTTTCAATTCAGTAGATTTCTATTTTCATATACATATATTAGGCTTTTTAGTTTGTTGATTTTCTAGTTTCTTTTTAGTGGCATTATAATTCAATGATCTCTTGTTTTTATCTTTTTGATGATGAATGTGTTTAGAAATATAAATTTTCCACTGAAATTGCTTTGGCTATATACTGTAAGTTTTATGTTGTTTCATTTTTGTTTTTTTTTTTTTCCTTTGGTAAAATTATTGTTTCTATTATTTGTTTTTTTGACCCACATGCTTTAGAATTACATAGCTTAGTTTGTATTTAAACTTCTATTTAAAAACTTCTATTTAAGTCTGGGTCCTTTTCTCAATTTTTTATTATTTTGAGTTTTTTGTTATGTATGATTTTTTTTATTATGCTGACATCAGTCAAAAATGTTTAATATCTCTTTTTTTTTCCTCATTGGTTTAAGATTTTTGGTCAATTTTTAAAAAGATTCCATGAAAAGCTGGGACACAGTTTCACATATATATGTACATATGCATATGCATGTATGCATGCATATGTATATGCTCTTCACATTTTCCATTAAGTAGTCACTGTATGTCTATTATACCTTGCTTTTATAGTATTCTATACAGATCTTTAATTTCTTTCCTATTTGTCTTTCTTGTTTAAATTTGTTTAAGTTTGAGAGAAATAATGTTAGTCTTTAGCAATTATAATTTTATGATCTATTTCTCTTTGTATTTCAATTAGCTTTTCCTTTAGAAATTTATAATTTTTGCTATTTGATGCATATATATATTTAGTATTGATACTGTTTCATTTTTATCATGTATTTAAAATATTGTAGTTTTCTTGCTTATCTTTTAACTCCATGTGCTTTTAACTCTTGTCTTATGTAAGATCATAACTGCCAGCCTTACTTTTTGTTTCCCTTGATACACATCAAATTCTACTTGTCTCTCATCTTAACTTCATGTGAATCTTTATGCTTCAAATGTGTTTTTTCTAAACAACATATTATTGGATTCTGCTTTCTAATCCATTCTACTATCCTCCTCTCCTAGTTTTATTCTAAGACTCTCTATTTATCTATCTACATTCTTTTTATTGAATCAGACCTAGATTTCTTGGTCTTACCCTTTCTCTCTCTCCTTTTAATTCTTCATTTATAATACTTGAAGTTTGGTTTGCTTGTGACTCTTCCCTCTCCAATTCTACCCTCTTTATTAAATTCTTCTCCTGCTTCTGTTACAACCTGTTTCCCTGTTGTTTTCATATATTTGTAACCAAAAGTCCTCATTTGTATATGTTCAATTTTCATGCTCCCAGTTCAAGACTCACAAGAAGCTAGCTTTCCCCCTAAGCTCTTTCTCCATGGCTTTTCTGATGTGTACTACTTATGAGAAACTTGTTTCTCTCTTTTCTTCTGCAAATTTTCCCTGATGTATTTCTTTCCATCCCCCTTTTCTTTACTCTAATCATCAAATAAAATAGCACAAAATCCCACTTATATGCTGAGTGTCTTCCTTTATTTCCCTTTGACTCTTGAAGGCAGTAAACTTTTGATGAGATAATATTTTCTATTAGGATATAAGCACTTAGTCATCATTGAGTCCTTTCAAATTATCCAAATTTAGTTACTTTTCTAAGTTTCTCTTATCTCAAGGGCTTACTCTTATTTCAAAGATTCTATCCAGGCCTGCTTTTCTCAACTGAAAAGCCATCTATTCAATAAGAAGGCCATTATCTCCCTATAACTTATTTAGTTTTCCATATTATTTTTGGCTATCAGCCCTTTTATTTTTACTTTTGGTAGGTTATATTACAAGATTATTATTTCTTCTGTATGAGACACAGTTAGAGATGTGAGATTGGAGGTCTGCAGAGAGGTTAGGACTGGATAAAAAGATCTGAGGGTCATCAGCATAGAAATAATGGAATCCATGGAAGCTGATAAGCTTTCTAAGTGAAGTAGTTTTTAGGGAAAAGAGAAGAGGTTCCAAGACAGAGCCTTAGGGGTCACTTATGGTTAGTGGTCATGATTGGGTTGAGCATATAGCAAAGTAATGGTAGAAAAAGAAATCTGAAGAGAACAGTGTCATGTGATACAGAAGAGAAAATGTCTGGCCTAGCATTAGGAAGACATCTAAAGTCAAATATAGCTTCAGATATTTGTTTGTGGACAAGTCACTAAACATCTGTCTGCCTCAGTTTTTTCAGCTGTAATATAAGTATAATAATAGCATCTACTTCCCAGGATTGTTCTGAGGATACAATTAGATAAGATAGTAAACTCTATATAAATGTAAGCTATTATTATTATTATTGTTATTATTATTATTATTATTATTATTTAAAAAGAGAGTATTCGGACTATAAGGATGATATGTCCAAATTGAGAAAAGGCTATTAAGACTTGGAAATTAACAAATCAATAATTGGTATTTTGGAAAGAGTACTTTCAGTTGAATGATGAGGTAAGAAGGTGAACTGAAGAGAGTGAAGAAAAGTGTGAGATGAAAGAAAATACATTGTTAATCAGGTTTTTTCAAGAGGTTTAGCCATAAAAGAATTATACAAGCATAATCAGAGAGGATGGAAAGATAAAGTTAGAGTTAGGCTATAAAATTTCTTGGTATGTTCATTTTGAGGTATCTTTCAAAAGATAACTGATTTTTTTCTATTTTTACTTTGTTCTCTGTCTCTAATAATTCTGGGTAATTTTATGCTTTCTTGAAATATAGAAGGTAGGATTTTGTGTGTGTGTGGTTTTGTTATGATTTTCAGAGAGTTTAATAATTCTCAAATTCTCTTTCCTCATCCTGTTTTGCAAATCAATTGTTTTTTATAATAGAGATCTCTAGTTTTTCGGTCTTTTGACTTTGTTCTAATATTTCTTCTTGACTCATTGAGTTTTGTTTGCTACATTCTGTGGTTTCGAGATGTCAGTTACTTGAGTTAGTTTGACCATCATTTTCTCTAAGGTATTTATTATCTTTCCAAGTGTTTCAATTTCATTTTCTATCTTTTGTTTCAGTTTATACTTCATTCCTTCCATCCACTCTTGGAGTCTTTGTGAACAGCCTATTCTCTCTCCCCCTTCCCCCTGCCGGGGTTCTACTTGTAAAATTTTCAGTTATTTTTTTCCTCTGAGTTTTTATTTTAATCTTAGGAGTCTTTTAACCCATAGTATTTATTTATTAATTATTGAAATTCTCTTTGGAATTGGATAGAGTACCAGCCCTGAAGTCAGGAGGATCTGCGTTCAAATCTGGCCTCAGATACTTAATATGTCTTAGCTGTGTGACCCTGGGCAAGTCACTTAACTCCAATTGCCTCAGCCAAAAAAAAAAAAAATTCTCCTCTGCTCATTCTGTATACTTTTCTTTGTGCAAGAAGTAGGATTTTCCTCCTATTATGCTGTTGGATGTGATGCACATATACAAATCCAATTTCCTATCCAATTCTACAGTAGAATAATTTGTACTTGAGCTAGTTCTTTCTTCCACTATAGTACAGAAGCTGCTGTTCTTTGGTCTTTAGGAAGGAGGTTTTCTGATGTAAGTTCTTACAGTCTTCCATAATTTTGGCCTAGATTTAAATACTACCCTGGGATTAGGAACAATGAATTACTGACATGGGAGTTGTCATAGATTATGTTTTATCAGGTATGGGGTGATGAACAGGTGACCTTTCATGCAATTATTACAACTCTGATTTGACTTAATAAGACAAGATTTTTAGACTAACAAAAAGGTAAGAAAGTATAGCTATTGACTTTGGTTTTGATTTTTCCTTATAGAAATTTGATGTATGCAAACAGTTACCACAATAAAGAGGCCAAATGTTCCCAGAAGTTGCCTTATCCAGAAGAAAGATGGAATAATCAAGAGCAATATTGGTTTAGAATATAAGCTCATTTGTAAAATGTTATGCCTTCCCAGAACCTAATCTAATTGAGTAATGGAGCAACTCTCATTATTGACAAAATACCCTATAGCAAAAGCTGTGAAGAACCTCTATAGAAAGAAAGGACATTGAATCCCTACTCTTCCAGAAATGAGTTCCCTATGCATATGCCTGATTTCTATTGTATTATAAGTTCACTCCTACTTTCCTCCATGTACTCTTTGAAAAATACACTCCTGTTGGTAGGGGAAATGGAAATGCTTTGTAACTCTTGTTACGTTCTTGCTATTTCATTTCAGAAAATAGTTTTATAAACAACTAAGACTACTGGATGATTATGAAGAGAAAACTGATTGGTAAAAGCTCATAAACTAGATTAGGAGGATAGCTATCTATCCATAGAGTTATTCCTAAATCCCTAAAATTAATAACACTCACCTCTGGAGACACAATCTGCCAATCTGTGTGGCAGTGGAGTAAATGAGCCCTGAGAAAGATTTTATATAGGAAAAGACAAAATAGATGCAAAATAGATATGAAGTAATTTTGTGGAAAGACACTAAGAACTGGCAATTAGTTGAACTTTGAAAGAAGGTAGCAATTGGAAGAGGAAAAAGTGAGTAAGAACATGGGGACATGCAGCACAAAGGTGTAAGGAAGGGAGATGGAGTACTGTATGTAAAGAACTCTAAGAAGGCCTGTTTGATTGGACTTCAGCGTGCATGAAGGGAATTAATGTGAAAAAGGATTGAAAAATCTCAATGGTGCTAGATTGTATTATATTTATTATTTGTTGATTCCCCAACAGAAATTGAGTGATTTTATAAAGCAAAATATAACATAAGAACTCTCCAACATATTTCCTGTGTGTTAAGATCATACGAGATTCCTTCATAGACAAAAGTTCAGAGATAACTTTGATAAATGACCCTCTAGTTATTAAGCCAAAGTGAGTCATGAAAACAGGGAGTGGTATGTTTACCAAAAATATATGCACTATGACATGAAGAATGTCAAATGCGGATTTCAAATGGAAGTGGTATTCTCTGTAGGGAGTGAAGATTTTCAGATATTCCTATTTGTGGATGACATAGTGATGATGATATTGAATTTCCATGTATTATAGAAACTCCTCAATGAAGATATTTGGTTGTTCCAAAGAGATTGATCTTTATAATTCATACAGGAAAAAAACAAATGGATTAAAATAATACCTGCTGCCCATGATTTGAAGTTGGATAATTGGTCCCTTGTATGAATTAATGAGGCTATTCTTACACAAATATAGTCTGGGCACTGCAAATGAAAATAACTTGGCCCCAATTTGAACAGGAGGAGGGCAGCCTAGATCTTATTTGAGAAATTATACATTTTAATGATTGCAAATGATCCATGACATGTAACCTTAACACCAATATTCTTCCTGTGGTGATATATAGCTATGAATCATGCAAAACCATAATCTCCAAAGAATCTAAATTCAGGGTGACCCAAAGGACAACAGAAAAATGTCTGATGATGGCAAATAAACTGCATTGTATTTTTAGTGTTGACCTATATAATAGAAGTGTCATACAGGATATTTCCCAGGAAATGTAGAATATAAAAAGGAAAAGTATTGGTCTTATATTAAGGGCAAAGAATAATTAATAGGCAAAGCAAATGCTATACCACATATCCACAAAATTTTTAAAAGATTTAGGAGAATATGAAAAATGCTCCTAATTACTAATCACTAGAGAAATATACATTTAAATAACTCTGAGGTTCTGCCTCATACCCATCAGATGTTGGCAATGATGACAAAAGAAAATAAGAAATGCTAAAGGGGTTGTACAGAAGCAGGCACACTAATGGACTGTTGGTAGAACTGAGAATTGCTCATGTAATTCTAAAAAACAACTTGGAATTATACCCCTCCAAATCACTCCTTTGTATACTCTTTGACATAGTGATATCCTTATTAGTCACAAATTTCAAAAAAAAAAAAAAAAAAAAGATCAAAAAATAAAAAAGGATTCCAAAGTATTTATAAGAGCACTTTTGTAGTGGCAAAGAACTAAAAACTAAGGATATGTTCACAAATTAGGGAAGAGTAAACAAATGAATATATGAATAAGTATATGAATGTAATGCAATATTGTTCTACCACAGATGATGAAAGGGATGGCTTCAAAAAAGCCTGAAAAAACTTTTATGAACTGATGCAGAATGAGAGGAGCAGAATCAAAAGAATTTGTACAGTTACTACAACATTACAAAAAAGACAACTTTGAAGGGTTTTAGAACTCTGATCAGTGTAATGCTATAAGTCTAGAGAACTGAAGATGAAATTCATCACTTCCTGCCGAAGAAGTGATGAATTTAAAATGCAAAATGACACATATTTTTGACTATGACCAATGTAGAAACTGGTTTTGCTGAATCATGTATACTTGTGAAAGTTTTTAAACACTGACTTTGTACAGGTCTTTATTGAGTGTTGACTATAAAAAAGAGGAAAAAAGCAATATACACCTTGTACTCAGGGGGTTTACAATCTGATGCAAAAATTATGGCATTTACATAGCTAAGCATTATATGGTTGTTGAATCATTTCAATTGTCCCCAACCCTTTGTGACCTCATTAGATGTTTTCTTGACAAAGATCTTGGAGTAGTTTGCCATTTCTTTTCTAACTCATTTTACAGATAAGGAAAGTAAGGCAAACAGGATTAAATGACCTCCTCCCAGTCTCATGGCTAGCAAGTGTCTAAGGATGGACTTGAATTTAGGTTTTCTTGCTTACGTCAAGTGCTCTCTTCACTGTGCCACCAGCTGCCTCTAACCATCAAATAAGGAAGAATTTAAATTATGTAAAAATCTAGGCAAAGAACTCTAGGAAAATTTGAGGAGAGAGAGATTTGAGGGTAATTTAACCTTCATACAAAAGTAGCTGAGGTATCCCAGAAAGTTTTCAGCTTGGAAGAACACTAGTTATTGGAGGGAGTCTAATTTTGGAAAGGTTATCCGACATCATCATCATCACAGCATTTATAAAACACTTTAAGTTTGCAAGGTACCTTACATATTTTATCTTACTTGATTTTTACAACAACCCTGTGAAATAGATGACGTTATTAGCCCCATTTTACAGATAAAGGAATTGAGATTGAATTCAATAGTATTTAATTTTCTCCAATTATGCGAAAAGGTAGTTTTCAAACATTCATTTTTATAAGATCTCTATTTCAATCTTTTTTTCCCCTCTCTCCCTTGTCTCCCCCCTCCTTGAGACAGCAAGAGATCTGATATAGGCTATACATATGCAATCATTTTAAACATATTTCCATATTTGTCATGTTTTGCAAGAAAAATCATGTCAAAAGGGGAAAAAATAAGAAAAAGCAAACAAAGCTAAAAATATTATGCTTCGATTCACATTCAGTCTCTAAAATTCTTTCTCTGCATGCAGATGGCATTCTCTATCCCAAGTTTATTGAAATTGTTTTGGATCACCACATTGTTAAGAAAAACTAAATCTATCATAGTTGATCATCACATGATCTTGCTGTAACTGTGTACAATGTTCTTCTGGTTCTGCTTACTTCACTCAGTAACAATTCATGTAAGTCTTTCTAGATTTTTCTGTAATCGGTCTGCTCATCATTTCTTATAGAACAATGATATTCCATTACATTCATATACCATAAAAGCCATTCCACAATTGATGGGTATAACTTCAATTTCCAATTTCTTCCAATTTTCATTACAAAAAAAAGCTGCTACAAATATCTTTGCATATATATATATATATATATATATATATATATATATATATCCTTTTCCCTCTTTTATGATCTCTTTGGGCTACAAACCCAGTAGTGATCTTGCTGGATCAAAGGATATGCACAAAAGAGTTGGTAACTGAGTGACTGCCCATCATTTGGGGCATAGCTAAATAAATTATGGTATATGAAAGTAATAGAATAGTATTATTCTATAAGAAAAGATGAGCAGGCTGATTTCTTGTTTTTGGGGAAGAGGAGTTTTTTCCAACACAATTGGGGTTCAGTGACTAGCCCAGGGACACAGCTAGTAAGTATATTTAGTTTCTGAGGTCAGATTTGAACTCAGGTCCTCCTGACTCTAAAGCTAGTATTCTATCCATTGTACCAACTAGCTGCCCTAACTATGCTGATTTAAGAAAATCCTGGAAAGACTTATATGAAGTGCTGCTGAGTGAAGTGAGCAGAACCAAGAGAAAATTGTACACAGTAACAAGATTATATGATGATCAACTGTGATGGACTTGTCTCTTTTCAACATTGTGGTGATTGAGGGCAATTTCAATTGAAAATACCATCTGCACTCAGAAACAGAACTATGGAGACTGAATGTGAATCAAAGCAGTTTTTTTTTTCACTTTTTTGTTTGTTGGTTGGTTTTCTTTCTCATTTTTTTCTTTAGGTCTGACTTTTTTGTACAATATAAGAAATATGGAAATTTTTTTGTTTGTATTTGTTTTTAATTAAAGCTTTTTATTTACAAAACATATTCATGGGTAATTTTTAAACATTGACCCTTGCAAACCTTCTGTTAATATGGAAATATTTTCACCTATATCAGATTGCTTACTGTCTTGGAAAGGGAGCGGGTAAAGGTGGGAGGGAGAAAAACTTAGAATACAGTTTTACAAAAATGTATGTTGAAAATTATATTTACATGTATTTGGAAAAATAAAATACTATTGGAGGAAAAAGGTATTGCACAAGATTGAGAGACTTTACCAGGACCTTATAGTCATGAAGTATATGAGTTTGGATTCAAGGTCAGATCTCCTTGACTGCAAGATAGCAGTTCATCCATTGCTTTAGAAGTAGAATGGACCTCAAAGATCATCTGGCCCTATTCGTCTTCCTCTCTCTCCCCATTTTTATGAAGAAACTCAGGTTTAGAGAAGAGAAGGAACTTGCTTAAGTTCCCATATCCATTGAGTAAATAGCAGAACTAAGCCTCCCACCCAGTTCCCCTGATCCCAAAGCTAGTGCTTTTTCTATTCCATTATACTGACCTCTTGCTACTTCTTTTGTTTCCTCTCTAGTCCTGTCTTCGCAGGGTGTAACTTATGAGAAACAGAGAGAGAGGAGCGAGAAGTTGATTCATGATGGGTTGTACAAACCCTGTGCATTCCCATCCCCTGAGAATGTTGAATGTAGAGTTCTAGACTCGGAGCTTAATTTCATCTTTCTTCCTTTTACTACCTCTTCTTTCCCCTTATCTCTGAGCAAAGGGAAAAGGAGAGGGGGTGTCAGAAGACCTGGAGTTGAATCCTGATTCCCCTGCTTGCCACTTGTGTGACGTTAACTCAATCTCTTGTCCTCTCTGGACGTCACTTCCCTCACCTGAAACATGAGAATATTGGGTTAAATAGTCTCTAATTTTTCTTCCACCTCTAAATCTTTGAGCCTATGAGTCCGCCAAAGACAAGTCATCTTTACAGATCATGCCCAGGATTCACTCCCCAAACTCACTATGGTTCTGCACATAGGAGAGCTGACATCACGTGAATTCATGCCCTGTGCCAAGGAGAGCTTCTCTACATATTGGAAATGTAGGACCACTGTATGTCCCAGAACCTAGAGCTTTAGAGGCAAAGGCTAGAATATGACACAGTGATGATGGAACCAGGTCCACATTCAAGGTGCTCAGCTCCCCTTCCCCACCCACATGACCTTTTTTTAAAAAACACTTTAAAATTGAGAAAGGGTTTTACTTCCATAATTATGTACAGAAAATAAAGGTGGGATTATTATTTCCATTGTGTATATGAGGAAACTGAAGTCCAAAGTAAGGAAGTGACTTGCCCAATATCAGTTAGTCACATTCTGAATATGAGTCTAGGGATCTCCCTATGTCAAACCCGGTGGTTCTGTTATATCACCGTGCCTTTTATTATTCATAGTTGTTATTTTATAATATTTGCCTACACATTCCATTACATACATCATTTTATCTGATCTTAAGAGGCAACCAATATAGTGGATATAGTGCTATAGTAGCTATAACGATACAGTGAATATAGCAGTAAATTGAGAGTCAAGAAGACCTGAATTCTAATCTTAACTTGGATACTTACTTATTGTGCCTCAGTTTTCTCAATTATAAAATGAAGTTGCACCTACCACCCAGGACCATTGTAAGAATTTTGTTTGGCAAACCTGAAAGCTAATTCAGGCCCAACATGGCATATTCCACTTTTAGATAGCCCCAAATGCTAGGAATTTGGGGATTTGCCTTTAGCCCCTTAAATTTGTCTTTTTGCAACTTCTATTCACTTCTTTTACTTTGGGACCAAGCAGAATAAGTTTAATATATTTTCCACAAGTCAGCCTTTTAAATAATTAAAGATAACTGCCACGTCCTCCCTAAAGCTTCTCTTTTACAATCTACCTCACAGAACTGGTATGAAGAAAAAGGTTTGTAAACCTTTAAAAAACCATATAAATGTGAATTGATATCATTGTGCTCTGTAGCTTATGGGGTGTGTGTGTGTGTGTGTGTGTGTGTGTGTGTGTGTGTGTGTGTGTGTGTGTGTGTTCCCAAAATGAGGGAAGTATTTTGCAAACCTTCAAACATCAGATAAATGTGAGTTGTTATTATTGTGACCTGTGGCCTGGTGAGGTTGCTCCCAGAATGGGATCCTGAACTGTAGTCATGGAAAGCCAGTATTCATCCTGAGGTCAGCTTAGCTCTACAGAGGGTAGTCAGGTATTTCTCACTCTTTCTGGCTTGTTACGCTTAGAAACCAAAGTAAAACTTTGGGGGGAAATCTCTAAAACAAAGCTCAAGTGTGGCTCATATTTATGGCTTACCCAAAAAATAATTAACAGGGTTTCTTCTAGAAAAGATACTCACTGTGCAAAACTTATATCACACATTTAACACTATTTGTTTCTTCCACCACAGAAGAAAAATTTAAAACCTTAGCAATAAGTCATCATCATTATAATCTCCTAGAAATACAAAATTTTTTTATGCAGAGATATTCTGTGAAATATTTAACAATCAGGTTTTTGTAGGGGGAAACATATATACAAAACACTTAATTTTAATCAGCATGATTAAAAATTTTCCCCATCACTTTCTTACATCTAGATAATCAGCAAAACAATAAATCAAGATTTGTAGCTTGCTGATTCCTAAGGTAAAAATGCTCACACTGAAAATTTAATAGCTGACTCTTACAAGCTGTTGGCATTAACTTCAGTTCACTACTGACTTCACAATTCTGTTGAATAGATATTTCACATTCAATCAATTAATCAATCATGCATTTTTTAAGCACATGTGCCAAGATGAAGAATATTGCTATTGAGTCAATTCAGCCCAGTCTGACTCTTAGTGACTCCGTGTGGGGTTTTCTTGGCAAAGATACTGAAGTTGTTTTCCATTTTCTTCTGCAGCTCATTTTGTAGATGAGGAAACTGAGGCAAACAGAGTTGAATGGCTTATCTAGGGTCATGCCATTAATAAGTGTCTGAGACCCAATTTGAACCCAGGAAGCTTAATCTTTTTAACTCCAGAACCAGCACTCTATCTATTCACTGTGTCATCTATCTAGCTTCCCTTTCTCTAGGGATCTAAAGGCAAAAGTGAACCAGTCCTTGTCCTCAGGGAGCTTATGATACAATGGAGGAGAAAATAAGTACATACATAAGTATATATATTTAACATAATACAAGATAGATATGAAGTATCTTGGGAAGGGAATGTGCTAGTAGCTGGGGAGACTCTCACTAAGCAATCCTGAAATACCAAGGAATTCCTGAAGGGAGCATGATGGAAGAACAAAGCAATGGGAAATATGATAAAATAAGTAGAAAGATCTCAAAATTTTAGTCTCTTGATAGATGGAAGAGAGAAAAAGTTAGAGAAGACTTTTGATCAGGGGAATAGTATGATGAAACTGGAATTTAAGCAAGAACTTTGAATGACTTTCTGTTTCTAATGCTGCATCATGTTCAAGACAGATCTGAATGAAGAAAGCTAGTGGTGGGGATTGCTCTGGATTGTTGCAATAAGCAAGTTGTGAAAGGATGGAAGAAGATGGTAACCATGGGAAAGCACAGGAAAAGAAAGCGGGAAGGGTGTTTTCAAGGAGACAAGATTTTCTCAATTCCCTCCTCAAGTTGAAAATTATCTTTCCCTGCTAGGATCGCATTGTAGTCTTTTGTTTGTGTCTTTCTAAAGCATTAATTATCTCTTATTATTTGTACATATGCAATATCTGCCTGCAACATTGTGAATGCCAAGAAGAGTGAAATGCCAAAGAAGGGACTAGGGAGGAGAGGATGAGGTATATTGACAATCATGGCAAGTCAGTGCCCATGAAAGCCCTATGGTCACGGTGGAAGAAAGCTGGATTTGGAGACAGAGAATCAGGATTTAATCCTGGTTCTTTCACTTACAACCTATGTAAATTTGAAGAAATCTTTTAATTTCTATGGACCTCAGGTTTCCTAATCTATAAATTGAGGGAGCTGGATTGAAAGACCTCGAGGGTAGTCCCTTTTAACTCTAAATCTACAATCCCGATCCTTCT
Organism: Sminthopsis crassicaudata; assembly: GCF_048593235.1. Taxonomy (NCBI): domain Eukaryota; kingdom Metazoa; phylum Chordata; class Mammalia; order Dasyuromorphia; family Dasyuridae; genus Sminthopsis; species Sminthopsis crassicaudata. Next base: position 235,244,163 of record NC_133618.1, on the reverse strand, counting down.
AACACCTTTGGGTTTTGTTTACCATTACCATTTATAATTGCCATTGCTGCATGACATTTGCTAAACATGACATGAGCTGGCAGCTCATACTTAGAATAGGTGTTTTAAAATGTTTGCTGTAGTGAAACAAAAATTCATGGTATTTGGGGATTAGTTTTTCTAAGGAAGAGGTGAAGGAATAGTCAAAAGGACAACAAGGTGTTGAACCTTGGGTGGCTGGGAGAAAAGTAATGTCCTGATTCAAATAATGTCTCCTAGGAGCCCAGTACTAAGACTAAAATGCCTACCACTTTTTATAATTTTGGATTCCTAGAAGGCAGCTAGGTGGTGCAATGGATACAGTATTGAGCCTGGAGTCAGGAAGACATGAGTTCAAATCAATAGTTTGCTCAATTGTAAAATGGGAATAGTAATATCATCTACTTCTCAGGATTGTTGTGAGGATCAAATGAGGTAATATTTGCAAAATGCTTAGAACACCTGTCATACATAAGGTATTATATAAATGCTTATTCCCTTTCCCTGCCTTTCTCTATAAAAGGTTATCTCTAGGAGTAATATCATAAATCATTATCGATCTTTAATACCTAATTAACAAATTAGTTTCCCAGATTAACTGGGACCCTGAATTGTTGACATATAGTATGGAGGGATGTCTAGAATTTGATCTTTTCCCAGAGAAAATAATCTTTCATGGTACCATGTTGGAGACCATATGGAGGCACCAAAATAGCCTTGATAAAAGGTAATCAGATAGATGATGCAAGAGAACCAAATTCAACTTCCTCCATAATTTTGTCTAGGGTTAGCCATGGAAAAAGTTTCAATAAGGGACTCAAAAGACCTGTATTAAAGTATGACTTTGTCACTGATTAGCTGTATGGCTTCTTTAAAAAAACCCAAAAAACCTGCTCATCCTTTCTGGGCATCAGTTTCTCCATCTCTAAAATGAAAGGAACTAATTAAATGATAGTTTCTTTTGATTCTAACATGAGGTCCTTTGTTCAAAGATCCTTTCCAACTCAACATTTTATGTCCAAAGGTATTGTTAGTAATTTTTCAATTATATCCTACTCTTCATGACCCCATTTTGGGTTTTCTTGGCAAAGAAGAGTTTGCCTTTTTCTTCTTCGGCTCATTTTACAGATTAGGAAATTGAAACAGAGTTGAATGACTTGCCCAGGGTCACATAACTAGTATGTGTCTGAAGCTGGATTTGAACTGAAGAAGATGATTTTCTGACTCCAATTCCACCACTCCATCCACTGTGCCATGTAGCTGCCCAATGTTTGAAGATGCCTTGTATGTATGTTCTAATAGTCTGTGTTCTATGTTCTACAGTCTTTTAGCTCGGACATTCTTTACTTCAGGGTCCCTTCTAGCTCTATCACTCTAAACTCTAAGGCCCCTTCCAAAGATACCATTCTCACAATTTGCCTTTAAAGCAATCACTTTCTTTTTCTCGGAAAAGAACTGCAAATCATAGGTCTGTTAGTTTCACTATTAGTTCAAGCTACAGTTGTCAGATACCATTCCAGTAATTGTACTGATCTGATCAAGTAGCAGAAGTTCTGGGTTTGGCAGTGCTAATGAGCTGTCTAATTGCTTTCGATGGGCCTAGGCACAGAGTATTAAAGTGCTGCGGTTGTACGTGTGTCTTTCTCTGCCCCCTTGCCTTCCTCTTCCCTCTCCCTCACCACTGAATTTCTGTGGTATTTGGGTTTCCTTTAGCATCAATGTGAAACTATTCTAACCCATGCAGAAGAGAGAAAAATCCAAGTCTCCTCGAGCTGTGGTCTGGGAGGAAGTATTCTTAGTAACCTGCCTGTAAAAACTTGGTTTGCTCAATTCTGGTCCTAAATGCAGAACTGCTTTTCAGTAAACGGAAATCAAAGGAAATGTGTTCTCACCTCCAGACTCCTGGAAACAACTTCTCACACACTTAGCTCAGGCCTGATTATCTCACCGGCTCCCATGATCTTTATCACATCTGGGCCACTCATCACAGGTAGCCCAGACAATCAATCATCTAGGAAGACCTCCTGGGAGAAGGGAGCTAATGTTCAAAAACTTAGACAATTCTTAAGTTTGGAATTTGAAGACCCGAGTTTGAATTCTGACTCTGTCACTTATTGTTACTTGTTTGACCTGATCCATCATTGAACATTTTGGAGCCTCAGCATCTGCAAAACTTGTACTAGATGACCTGCAAGGTTTCTTCCAGTTATAAATCTTTATTCTTCTGTCTATCTACCCAGGTTACTTATACCTTCGGAAGCTAATACTTAATGTGCAACAAGAAAATGGTATTTACACACATATATTGTATCTAGGTTATATGGTAACACATGTAAAATGTATGGGATTACCTGTCATGGGGGGAGGGAGTGGAGGGAGGGAAGGGATAATTTGGAAAAATGAATAAAAAAAATAAAATAAATCTTTATTCTTATGATACTGGTTATGATAACCAGTTGTTAAGTGCCTTAAATTGTTTACTGATTTGAGATTGAGGTCACTAACTGGTATCTTCATGGGACTCAGAGATGGCTTTCCGCTTTGCTAATGTTAAGGGGGCTGTTGAATGGGCTCAGAAATGAAGGCAAGTCCAAATGCCATTGTGCTTTCTATGAGAACCTATGTTCTTTATATTATTGAGTGACTCACAATTATGTTAAAATAAAACCTACTTTTTGATCTAAAATCTGAGAAGATTAGCCTACATGGATCTTTCAGATTCCTTCCAGTTCTGACATTCTGTATTCTGAAGCCTCCTGCATTCTGTTCATATCTTGTAAAGAAATCTTCAGATAAATTTGATGTTTCCAATTCCGTTTGAGGAGATTACAGGACCTTTGAAATGTTGATTGAAGATATCCAGAGGGCATCTCCCCTTAGAATATAGGCATGGCCCCCTGGGCTTTACTAATTAGATTTCAGAGACCGTGTTGCCACCGAGATAGTTGGGTGACTGAGACTGAGGGTGATGGACTCTTATAGGAAAGAGAAACTCACTGAGATATCAAAGAGTTGCTTTGTTAGCAATCCACAGTTCAATTGTCTTCCAGGCGGGAGCAGATAAACTTTCTGAATCCCTTTTGAGAATCCTGTATTTGTTGATAGGCTCCTTTGGTCTCATGTATCTTTGTGGGGTAAAAATAAAAGCTTCCCTCTTCTGTATATGCATTTAGTTGATATTGGTGGTGGTTAGTGCTGTCCAACTGATCCCATTTGGGATCTTGGCAAACATGCTGAAAGGATTTGCCATTTCCTTCTCTTTCATTATACAGATGAGGAAACTAAGGTAAATGATTAAGTGACTAAGGCTGGATTTGAATTCAGGCCAACTCCAGGACTAGTGATAGATAGATCTATCTATTGTGTCACCTAGCACCACTTGGTATATTTAGTGTTTGAATAGGAACTGGGGTCTCTATTACCTACTTATGAGGAAAACTAGATATGAATTATACTCTGAATTCACTGGAGATCTTCCTGGAGCAATTCCTGGAGAGGTCAATAAGTCAGATAGAGATAATGAGTGTCTTGGGCTCAGGATGAAACTCCAGATCTTAGTTCCTTCGAGTTCCGTTGTAAGAGCATGGTTGTCTTTCGGGTTGTCACACTTACTAGCTGTGTGATCCTGGGCAAGTCACTTAACCCTATTTGTCTCAGTTTCCTCATCTGTAAAATGAGCTGAAAATGGCGAATCATTCCAATATCAATGCCAAGAAAACTTCAAATGAAGTCACAAAGAGTCAGACTGAGCCAAGAATCAGCAGGGTGAAGAAAAAAAAAAAAGGTCTTTGAGTCAGAAGAGCTAACTTTGAGCCCCATGTTTCTTTACTCTCTATCACTATGGGCTAGTCACTTCGTTTCTTTGAACCTTTTAAATGGGAATAATAATATTACAAATAGTATTATTGTGAGGAAAGGACTTTGTAAATGTCAAAGTGATATAGACATTTGGGAGCATTAATATAACACTCCTGTTCAGCATTGACATTCTTAAATTCTAAGAGAAGCAGGATGCGTCTGGCAGGCAGGAACCTCAGGCATCCCTGGGGCTTGACCCTCTGGGGAGCTGCTAACCCTGATGGAATGATCTGTGCATTTTATTATTCAAATATAGCAAAGGAAAAGCAATAAAGATGAGGAGGAGAAGGGAAAAGGGAGAAAACATGGCCCTAGATCTTTCTAGTTAAGAATGAATCATCAGTCTTAGGATGGAAGGCTGTGACTAGCTGTAACTGGGATGAAAGGTGGTTCCTCCACATTTTTGCTTTTCATTGTCTTCCCACACCTGGTCTGAAAGGAAAACCATTCCTCCAGAGAGGTGGAACTGAGGGAATTATGAGAGAAAGTTACACCCAAAATCGAGGACAGAGGGAGTGGTTGGGAAGGATAGATACCACCCACACAAAGGTGGAGGCGAGAAGGAGGGAGTAACAAGCTCTCCTTACCTACAGAACATCACTTCCTTCACCACGGCTACCTGGGGATACTTCAGGCTTGAACATTCTGTGTTCTAAGATTGTGCTCAGTTCTGATGTTCTGTGTTCTAAGGTTTTGTTCTGCTCAATCATTTCGAGAGATCTGATCTGTTATAATCTGTCCTCTTGGCTCAACTTCTATTCACCTTCTCTTCTCTAATTCTCCTCCTTTTTGTCTTCTTCCCTCACCTTCTGCTTCCTCTAGTTTTCCTACTCATTCACCCTGATATTGCTAAATCGGTGAGAGGTTACTCAGGACCTGGTGCTCAAGTGAGCTATTTATTCTAAGAGAAGAAGTATAAATCTTGACCAAAGAACCCTAAATTGTTCCTGTTTCCCCTGACTCGCTAGCTTATTTTCAGCAAGGATTAAATGTCACATGTCCATTAATGTATTTTACTTTTTTAAAACTTTGGAATCCACAAAGTGTTCTCTCAGTTATTAAAAAAAAAAAAAGAGAGAGAGAATAACAGAATGATCAGTCCATAGCCTTGCTGAATAATCAACAGGTCTCTGTAGCAACAAAGAGGCTAAAGTCAGTGAGATTATGTGATTTGTGTTTTAACATTTTAAAAATCTTATGTGAATTAATGTAGCTTTCATTATAAATGAAAGGAAATTATTTCGACACATCAAAGGACATTTTCCCACCGCTTTGATACAGCTGAATTCTAAGAACCTTTGACTTTTAAAAAGTAACTCAACAAGCTTGAAACAATTTCAGCTGAATCTCTAAACAGTTATAAAAATCATAATTAATAATTTCTTAAGAAAGAGGTCAGAGAGTTTCCAGTGAATATTGGCACCACTGAGGTTATTTTTTTTTCCTAGAAAAGTACTTAAAGGCATTTTGTCTTTCCCAAGAGTGAGTATAAAGGTAATGATAAATACCTTTTTTTAAGTTAGTATCTATTTCTGAGCCTGTTTCCTTATTTACAAAATGGAATTGGTTTAGATTATTTTTAAGTTCCCTTCCAGCACTAACATTTAATTTCTTTTTTAAAAAATGTATTAAGCTTTTTATTTTCAAAACATATGCTTAGATAATTTTCAACATTCATTGCTGCAAACCTTGTGTTCCAATTTTTTCCCCTTCCTTTCCCCCACTTAGATGGCAAGTAATCCAATATGCAACATTTAATTTCTAAAGACTTAATATCACTAACATTTTGTGTTTTAAGTTTTAAATCCCTTTTAGTTCTAATTCTATTTTTTGTTTGTTTTTTCTTTTTAAAAGTTTTAATAATATTATATTTTTCAAAATACATGCAAAAATAGTTTTCAACATTCACCTTTGGAAACCTTATGTTTCAATTTTTTTCCTCCCTTCCCCTTACCTGCTCTCCTAGATGGTAAGTAATCCCATATATAACATTTAATTTCTAAAGACCTAATATCACTAACATTACTTTTAGTTCTAATTCTATTTTCTTTTGTTTGTTTTTCTTTTCTTTTTAAAAATTTTAATAGTATTTTATTTTTCCAAATACATGCAAAGATAGTTTTAACATTCACCTTTGCAAAACCTTGTGTTCCAAGTTTTTTCTTCCTCTCCCTCCACCCAAGATAGCTAGCAATCTGATAATATTCTATTTTCTAAGATCCCTTTCAGCTCTGATATTCTAATGCTAAAATATTCTCCCTAAATCCTAAAAGAGGATTTTGAGAGAAATAAAGAGAAAAATAAATGAAATTCATAGAACTTACAAGAATGATTAAGAGTCAAAAATATTATACTTATGCCTTCATAGGTAAACTAATTTTTTAAGAAATCAGAAATTATTATCATTAATTAAAAGTCACTTATATTCACATTGTATTTTGTTGTTATAAAGCACTTTACATATTCTCATTTGATCTTTAAAGCAATCTCTTGATAGGAAGTACAAATGCTATTATCTCTTTTTACAACTGGGGAAACTAAATATCAGAAAGACAGGTACAACCAGGACTCAAAACTGCATATTCTGATCTCCAAGTCAGCTAGGCTTTTCAGGTGAAATGGTCTGTTGGGTTGGCTGGGTTTTTTTGTTTTCTTGTCAGCTACAAGATTTAGGGAGGACAGAAGGGTTCGTTCTTGTTCACTTCTTTTGTTTGTGCCTCACTTGTCCAGAGTCACACAGTTAGTGGTGTCTGAAAGCAGATTTGAAATCAGGGAGAGTTTATGTATGATGTAGCTACCCAGAGAAAGGAGTGATATGAGCCAAGTCTGACCTTCAGCATCACCATAAAAAAAGAGAAAGATATTCACTTTCACTGATGAGTCTTGACTACCAAATGGATGCAATTATGGGATAAAGAACTGGAAGAGTTAATCACAGGATTATGGGATTGTCTATTCCAACTTCTTCAAAGGAGGAAACTGAGATCCAACAAAGTAAACTGATTTGGCCAGGATTATACAGGAAGTAATTTCAGTCAGGTTCATTTTAAGTGAGAATCCCACCTCTAGACAGAGAAACCTCAGAAGAATTTGCCCTCACTCATCCACTCCAAAGGACTGAATTGGCTGCAAAGCTTGGCTACCTTTTTTTTTTTTTTTTTTTTGTGGTCTGCTCCCATTTCTGGTTGGTTTTTCTTCAATTAAAGCCTTTTATTTTCAAAACATTTACATGAATAATTTTTTATCATTGACCCTTATAAAACCCTGTGTTCCAAATGTTCTCCTCTTTCCCCCCCCTCCCCTAGAAGGCAAATAATCCAATATATGTTAAACATGTCAAAAAATATATATGTATATATATTAGTACAATTATTTTGCTGTACAAGAAAAAAAATGCAAGCAAACAACAAAAAGAGCGGAAATGCTATGTTGTGATCCACATTCAGTTTCCACATTCCTCTCTCTGGGTGCAGACGGTTCTCTTCATCACAAGATCATTGGAACTGACCTCAGTCATCTCATTGTTGAAAAGACTGGCTACTTTTCTGACTCTTCCAATCAGCTAGAACATACTTGCTCTGTTAGTGAGTCTCCAACTCCCTTCCTCCGATTTTGGTAATAGGCTCCAAAGCTATTTTCCAAAAGAAATTCATTTAGTTCAAACTTTTCATTTTACAAATAAGAAAACTGGAGGCCTTGAGAAGTTAAGTGATTTGCCCAAGATCACACAGGTGAAACAGATTACAAGCCCAGATCTCGTGATTTGAAATTCAGCATTCTTTTCACTATACCATTGTGTCTCTAAGTACCAGACTATATTCAAGAAGAGCCTGCATGGCTTACTCAGAAGCTGCTGGCTTGTGCATTTATTGGCCTTGAGTTGTAATTCTAGAATGCTCTGTGGAAATCACAGCAACTCTATGAACTTTGGTTTGGCCCCTTCAAAATTAAGAACAGTTCATGTAGAAGAAAGGTCTATGGTATTGGACAAAAGGAAAATGTTTTGATGTGGGAATAACTATAGGGAACTATAGGGAACAGGGCGTGCAGTTCCCTGTTTCGAGGAAAGAGAGATGTTGCCAAAAACCAGCTTTATCCTCTGCATTCTTGTGTAAAGCACACACACAAAAAAAATTTCCACTGGAACAAGGTCTCCTTATTCTCCAGGTAGATCTCAGGGTCGCTTTGGGGTGGGTGGGAATCATTTGGCTCTGTTTGCACGCACCCCTGTGCTGCCCCATCCTGCCCACATTGTAGCCTCAGGGATCCAGTTCTGAATTTGATGGGATAAGCCCAAGACAGTGATTTGCCAAAAATGGGCCTCAGCCTCCACTCACCCAGTGGGGAGGATGGGGGAGAAGCCAGAAACAAAGGCTTTTGTTGTTTTGTGTGTGTGTGTGTGTGTGTGTATGTGTGTGTGTGTGTGTGTGTGTGTTTTTCCTGGGCCTGCCTGGGGGATCCCTCCCAGGACAGAGAAATTTCTTTTCCTGCCTTTTCCATGAAAAGAAGTCCCTGAGGCTACAGAAGGATGGACAGAGTTGGCAGCCACTTTGCCAAAAGGCTGACCAGAGCCTGGGGTCTCAAAGTGAGAGAACAATAGAACAGAAGAGCTAGAAGGGGCTTAGAACATGAATGTAGGGCATTGGATCTAGAAGGAACTTCTAGAAAAAATCATTTAATTTAACCCTGTCATCTTGCAGATAGGAAAAGCAAAGTCCAGAGGGGAGACTTGCTAACTGAATCAAAGCCAGATTCTTTAAGACTCTCCCCTCATGCCCTCCATTCCTTTATGTCAGTCTTCATCCAGACGGATGTGACTCTCTTGATCTAGCCTAATTCCCTTCCTTTCACAATCTTAATCCTATAGTTAACCAGATCTATAAAGCAATATCCTTTACCCTTGAATTTCTTGTCCCTGCAATCTGCTCTCTCTGGTCCTACCCCAGAATCTTGAATACTGTTGGAATGAAACATGAAAATACCACACATTAGTGGCAAGAAACTGGAATCTGGGTGGATGCCCATCACTTGGAGAATGGCTGAATAAATTGTGGTATATGAATGCTATAGAATATTATTGTTTGATTAGAAAGATCAGCAGGATGATTTCAGAGAGGCCTGGAGAGACTTACATGCACTGATGCTGAGTGAAGTGAGCAGAACCAGGAGATCATTGTACATGGCAATATCGAGATTATAGGATGATTAAGTCTGTTGGATGTGGCTCTCATCAACAATCTTGTGATGAAGAGAGCCATCTACACCCAGAAAGAGGACTGTGGGACCTGAGCATAGATCATTTTCTCTCTTTTTGTTGTTGTTTGCTTGCATTTTATTTTCTTTCTCATTGTTTTCCTTTTTTGATTTGATTTTTCTTGTCTAGCAGGATAATTATATAAATATGTATGCATATATTGGGATTTGATATATTTTTTACCATCTTTAACATATATTGTATTACTTCCCATCTAGGGAAGGGGGTAGGGGGAAGGAGGGGAAATTGAAACACAAGGTTTTGCAAGGGTTAATGTTAAATTATCTATGCATATGTTTTGAAAATAAAAAGCTTTAATAAAATTTTAAAAAATAAAATATTACAAATTATGCCTATAAAATTCATGTTATCTAACTTGACTTGGGCCCTCAATACTTCCCAGCAATCTTGTTATTTCTCTCAAATTGGTTTGTTGTTATTGTTGTTTATTCATTCAAAAAGGATCAATGACATCAGGAGGGTAATGTTTTGATAAGTGAGGCAAAGATGACCGGAGTCATCAGTCTCACTCTCTCTTCCAGTATTGGAGTATGGAAAAATATAGGTCAAGACAACTGGTGATGACCCCTATTTAAATATCCAAACTTGGACAAAAGAGGACCTGAAAAAATGTGACTTCTTCCCTTCACTGCAGAGGGGAAGGCTGATTGCAAATGTCAGGTTTTTTTATGTGTTGGTTGGTTTTGCTGAACTTCTTTTCATTCCTAATAAAAGATGCATCAAACCTTCTCTCTCCTTAGGTTCCCACCCTCATCCCCTTACTCTCAACTTGTGGCCTCTTCTCTTTTCTTTACTGGGAAGATGGAACACAGCATCCTTGAACTGCTTCCTGTTTCCTCAAAACTTCAAAATCTTCATCCGTTTTGTTCCTTTGTTTTCATCTCAAAGGATAAAGTGGGTCCTTCTCCTTTCCAAGAACCAGTTCTATATTCTTGATCCTATCCCTTTCCCCATTCTACAGAGTTTTTTATGATTATATCATTACTTTTTCCAGGGAATTTCCATTCTTGTTACATCCTCTCCTTTAATATTTTTTTCATGTGCTTCCATTCAATCCTTTATCATATCTATATGGATAACTCCCAAATCCAGATATAGCCACCACTCCATTCTCTCACCGAACTTACTGGTCTGGATATCTCTAAATGTTATGCTACTAGCATCTTCAACCCAAGATGTTCAAAATGGAGCTCATTATCACCCCTCCAAATCTACCCCTCCTCCCAATTTCCCATTTTTATTAATGGTACCACTCTCTCCCCAGTCACATAAGGTCAAAACTGGGAGTCATATTTACTTCTTCCTCACCTAACTAAGCAAATACAAGTGACACAGTGGATGGTACACAAACCTGACTTCAGAAGGACCTGAATCCAAATCTAGTCCTAGGTACTTTCTAGTTGTGTGACTCTGGGCAAATCACTTGACCTCTGACTCAGTTTCGTTAACTGTAAAATGGGGGTGATAATAATAGCACCTGACCTCTCAGGTTGTTATGAGGATTAAATGAAACATTATTTGTAAGGTGCCTAGCAAAGTGCCTGGTACATCATAGGTGCTTAATAAATGCTTGCTTCCTTCTTTCTCATGATTTTTACCTCCACAATCACTCTTACATTTGTTTGCTTCTTTCTGTATTTTTGTTTCTGTATTACCGTCATCCTAGTCCAAGGTTTCATCATTCATCTCTTAGACTTTTCTGACTGGTTTTCCTGCCTCCAGTCTATCCTCTGAACTGGGGTTGATTCAGATGATTAGACTTAGTCATCTTAAACACAGCTGACCAAATAATCATCCTGGTGCAGAGGTCTGATGAGCTCAATCTCTTGTTCAAAAGCTGTCCAGTAGTTTCATACTACCTACAAAATGAAAAATGTATCCCTTAATCTTCTCCCATCTGACGCTAGCCTACTTGTCCAGTTTTCTTAAATTTCCCTTCCTGATACATCTCTACTTTCCAGCTAAAGTCCAATATTCACTGTCTCCAGAATTAATCTTGCCATCTTCCACTCCCTTGCCTTCATGCAACTATCTTCCTTGCCGAGAATGTATGGCCTCTTCATTTTTGCTTTTTGAAATTCTTGCCTTCCTGCAAAACCCAGCTCTGGAGATCCCTTCACTGAAAGTCTGTATCTTTCTACTACTATACAATTTCTACTAGAACAGTTTGTCAGAATCTCACCTTTGCCTCCAATATGTTTTACTTTAACTATTTCCAAGTCTCCATTCTGTCTTTCCATTCCTTTGACTCCCTAATCCAAAAGCCCCTTCCTGCTTATCACTCCTTCATGGATGCCATTTTCCCTTATTAGAATGTAAACTCTGAAACTGTACATGTTTTTAATACAGATTATGTTTTGCTTGATTCCTCAGTTGGTTGGAGGTGGTGGTGGTAAAGAAAATGGATTTTTTTTTAAAGAAAAGAAAGTAGTTTTAAAGGTCAGGGAGAGAGAAGAAAGAAAAAAAGAAATTTATGTGATAACTTTATTATATATTTAAAAGAAATAATAAGTTGTACAGAATAGATTTACAGTTTTGTGTGCAATCATATTTTTTATTATATTATATTATGGAAATACTTGTTTTAGTCCATGTAAAAGTAAAATAATTAATTTTTAAAAGATTCTATTCTTGGATTATTTATCAATAAATTCATAGACCTTTGCTGGGAGAAAAAAGAGGTTTCGGCTTCTCAAAGGCAGAAACTTTCTCTCTCACACATGCTTTCTCTCTTTCTCTGTCTCTCACTGTCTCTGTCTCTCTGTCTCTTTCTTTCTTTTTCTTGTTATTTGTATCACTAGAGCTTAGTACAATGCATGGTACATAGTTTGATTTATTCATTCATCATCTCTCTCTCTACATTACAGCCATTAAAATGTAAACTATGCATGTAGGAGTTCTATAATTTTTATCTTTGTGATCATTTACTGGATAGGATCACCCCAGAAAGGTACTGGTAAATGTTTAATAGGCTCCCCTCTCCCCTCCCTCCCTCACTCCAGTACATACCACACCTTTAAGTTTAATTTGCATTATTAAGATTTTTTTCTCCATCTCTTAAGTCTAGTCAATCAACAAAACAAAACATACACCAAGCCCTGATTTGGAGCATTTGCCAGTTTCCAAGGTGTAAATGTTCTAAAAATTTAACAATTGGCTCTCAGGAGCTGGTATGAACTGGTTCTGGCACACCTCTGTATTGTCCCCTTCCATATGTCCCTGTGTCTTTGTTCACACCCTTTTCTCAGTCTGGACTAGTTTACTTTTCACACACACACACCCCCAGCTAAATTCTTCCTACCTCTCAAACTAGCTCAAACAGCTCAAGTCTCACCCCAACTAGGAAGCCTTCCTTGATCACACTGGACCACAATGACTTGTTCTCTCTCTGAATTCTAATAGCCAAGAGTTGGTTGGGTTTTTTTCCTGCTCTCCTGACTGGTCATGTAGCACAAACTACCTGAGATTATTTATGATCTCTTTATGTGTGAGTTTTACCTGTAAGCTGTTTGAAGCAAATGTATCTATCTCTTCTACCTTTCCCCTTTTCTTCCTTCTTTCTCCTCACTTCCCCTATCCTTTCTGAAGGCATTTAGTAAATATTTGTTCTTCAGCACAAAGGGAAGAATTCATCTCCCAAGAGTTAGATTTTTAATCATTATCTTTAGCCTTCCTTGGACTCTATAAGATTGAGTAGGGCCTGAAGAGTTCTCAACTCTTGACTGAGACATCAGGTACTTAGAAACCAATGCTGCCTCATGATCTGTGGAATCAGAAAGCCCAGGCTTTCAGCAAGTTAATTAAGCAGATCTCCACCACCACCCCCCCATCACTAGAAAAGAAAGTTTCTCAATATCATTGTTCTTTCTTCTTTTTTTCTCCCTCCCATGCTCATAAATTTCTAGATCAAGTGGGTTTTCCAGAATTTGTAAAGTCAAAATCTTGTGTAAGCAGATAGCACAGTTACTGGTGCAGCCCCATAGTGGAATCATCTGACTCTTGACAGGAGGCTGGGTATAACAAGTAGTACAGGCTCCAAAAGGCTCCCTTCTATGGGTTACCTAAACTTTCACATTCTATAAGGAGCTACTGAACATACAATTTTAGAATCAAAAGGGATCTTAGAGATCATCTAGTTCAAATCCTTAATTTTACAGAGGGATTTTACAGAGCATGGAAAGGCAGAATGACTTGGCCAGGATCATGCAAACTTAATGACATGGAGTGAATAAGAACCCATTTCTTAGATTTCCCAGTCTCATGTACCAAATATCAATTTTTTCAGCATTATCAATCAATTAATAAATAAACATTTTTAAGGACCTGATATATGCCATGAGATTGGAGATCAGCAGGGAGATTGAGATTCATCTGTATAGAAATGGTTGGTTAATCTAGGAGAGCTAAGGAAATCACCAAGTGAAGAGGACCCAGGACTGAACTCTGTGGGATTTTATGTATGAGAATCAATCAAAAAAGACAGAGAAGAGGTGGTTAGATAGATAGGAGGAGAATCAGGAGAGCATGATGCCCTGAAAATCTCAAAAGGATAAAGAAGACGTTAATTAGCATTGTCAAAGACAGCAGAAAGGTCAAGGAGAATGAAGCTTGAGAAAAAGCCATTGGATTTGGCAACTAAGAAATGACTAGTAACTGCACAGAGCCATTTCAATGGAATGATTAGGTCAGAATTCAGATTGTAGGGGGTTAAGAAAAGAGTGAGAGGAAAGAAAATGAAGGCACAAATTATAGATGGTCTTTTCAAGGAGTTTAGTTATAGAGTACTAAAGAGGTATAAGATCATAGTCATTGAGGATAGAAAGATCAAGTGTTTTTGGTTTTATTTTCCAGTATAGAAACATATTCATAGGTAACATGGAATGAGTATGTAGATAGGGAGAGATTGTAAATAAGTGATGGAGTGAAGATGACAGCAGTGGGCAATCCATTTGAGGAGACAGGATAGAATGGGATCCAGTTAGCCGGTAAATGGTTAGCTTTGGTAAAGTATAAGACCACTTCATCATTTTAAGATAAGGTAAAGAAGAGAACTATAGAAAGCTTATGAATAATAGGTGATGTGTGAGTGGGGAAGAAGAGGGAGCTCAGCAAATGGCATCAATTTTTTCTGTAAAATATGAGACAGAATTCTCAGCTGAGAGATTTGAGGAGGGATGAGGTTTGGAAGGGCTAATATATACATTAATGAATTGATAAAAAGATACAGTAAAATTGCCTAGCATCAGTGAAGGACCAATTGAAGTTGTGCTACATAAATTGAAGTGGAGCTACAATTGTCTGATTTTTCTCCATTATCCATTCAGCAGCACATGTGGAAAGAAGGCAATGAAAGGTAGAAGTGGTCCAAGGTTGCAACTTGGCAGGGCAGGTGCAAATAGCAAAATGATAAGAAGACTAGGGATTCAAGAGAAGAAATCAATGTAAAGTTAAATTAATTCATTAAAGGGTTGAAGAGTGACTAGTACTGAGGAATTGATCTGGGAGAAAATTAAGGAGTCAAAGGATTGGAGGTTACAGTGTAAATAAAGAGTATGGCTTGGTCATTTGGTTACTGGCTAAGAAATAGAGTTGTTGATAAGTGGAATAGGTTAAGCTCACAAGACTGCAGTAATCTAGTGTTTGATAAACCCAAAGACTCTAACTTCTAGGATAAGAACTCTGTATATGACAAAAAATGCTGGGAAAACTGGAAAATAATATAGCCAATACTAGACATTGACCAATCACTACCTAACACCCTATACCAAGATAAAGTTGAAATGGGTTCATGATTTAAACATAAAGGATGATACTATAAACAAATTAGAAAAACAAGAGAGAGTCTACCTCTCAGATCTGTAGGAAGGAAGGAACTTATTGCCAAAGAAGAACTAGAGAAGATATAAAATGCAAAATGGATAATTTTGATTATATTAAGTTTCAAAGATTTTATACAAACAAAACCAACGCAATCAAGCATCCAAAGATTCTAATAAAGGCCTCATTTCTAAAATATGTCGAGAATTGACTCAAATTTATAAGAATACAAGCTATTCTCCAACTGATAAGTGGTCAAGGACATTAATAGACAATTTTCAGATGAAGAAATTAAAAACCATTTCTAGTCATGAAAAACTTCTCTAAATCACTATTAATTACAGAAATGCAAATTAAGACATCTCTGAGGTACCATTGCACACCCCTTAGATTGGCTAAGATGACAGGAAAAGATAATGATAACCTTAGATTGGCTAAGATGACAGGAAAAGATAATGATAAATGTTGGAGGGGATGTGGGAAAACTGAGACACTAATACATTGTTGGTGGAGTTGTGAACTGATTCAACCATTCTGGAGAGCAAATTGGAATTATGCCCAAAGGGCTATCAAACTGTGGGTACTGATCCAGCAATGTCTCTACTGGGTCTGTATCCCAAAAAGATCACAAAAAAGGAAAAGGACCCACATGTGCAAAAATGTTTGCAGCATCTTTTTTATAGAGGCAAAGAACTGGAAACTGAGTGGATGCCCATTAGTTCAGGAATGACTGAATAAGTTATGGTATATGAATGTAATAGAATATTATTGCTGATTCCAGAAAGGCCTGGAAAGATTTACATGAACTGATAATAGTGAAGTGAGTACACAGCAATAGCAAGATTATATGATGATCAACTCTGATGGACACAGCTCTTTTCAACAATGAGGTGATTCAGGCCAGTTCCAATGGTCTTGCGATGAAGAGAGCCATCTGCACCCAGAGAGAGGTCTGTGGGGACTGAGTGTGAATCATAACATAGTATTTTCACCTTTTTTGTTGTTTGCTTACTTTTTCTATCTTATTTTTTCTTGTACAGTATGATAAATATGAAAATATGTATAGAAGAATTACATGTTTAACATGGATTACTTGCTGTGTAGGGGAAGGATTAAGGGGAAGGGAGGGAGAAAAATTTGGGACACAAGATTTTGTAAGGGTAAAGGGTAAAATTATCTTTGCATGTATTTGAAAATAAAAAGCTATTTTTTAAAAAAAAAAAGTATGGTAGGGTAATGGAAGGGGGAGAGAGAGGCAAAAAGCCAGTTGATTATAGTAAAATAAGGGGATTTCTGGATTCTTCGATATGAAGGTGCTAGATCTGTGGGTGATGGCAAGATCAACGTTATACCCATCTTTGTGTGTGACTGACATGGGGTGGAAGAGTAGGTCAAAGGAAATGAATAAGATGTGGAATTAAGTGGTTAAGGTGTTTGAAGGAGAATCACTATGAATGTTGAAATCCCCTAGTATGAAGGCAGAGTTGGTATTGCAAACTACGTACCAAATTCATCGAGAAAGGAAAGGAATGACCTGAGGGTCTATAGACAACAGTTACCAAGAATTTGAATGATTAGTAGATATGAACAGCATGACCTTCAAAGGAAGAAAGGTTACTGAGTGATGGAAGTAGGGGGGAAATCTGAAAGTGGCAATCAAGAACAAAGAATATTCGAGCCAGTGTGCAAAAACAAAAAGTATAACCAGTGCAGGAAAGAGTAGTCAGGGAGGTTGTGTTATCAGGAAAGCCAAATTTCAGCTAATATAATAGCTAACAGATAATAATAACAGCTGATACAAGGAGTTGGAGAGAAAACGTTTTAAGTAGTCTATGGAAGAAGCATTCCGGAGGGCACAGTAGAAGGGTTGAATGGGGTAAGAATAAGGAACTAGGGGATAAAGGCAGACTAAGACGGCAATGGGAAACCTAACCAGAGAAGTATGTGGATTTGAACAAGTGACAAAAAGCATAAAGACTGGACATCCCGTCCCTGCCTTTAAGTTATCCCTTTATGTAAAAGTCTGAACCTTCCTTTCTCAGCAAGAAGAATCTTGCATAGGATGCTTACTCTTAGGGCCCTAGACTAAAGGAAAAAACCCTTTCCCTTCACTCTAGCTCTCTACAATCCATGTAGGCAGCCATTAGTCAGAGAGGACCCAAGCAGCCTATGCTGGAGTGCCACACTGAACACCCAAAAGTCTCATTAGTTTGCCCCCAGTAAAAGTCTCCAAAGGATCTGAACACTTGCCATCTGATCAGCACACTTTCTTCACAAGACAGTTTACCAGATCTGAATAAGCCCAAAAAGGATCAACTAATCTCTTACCTTCTCATTAATCACAACAATACTGTCAGGATGACTACCCTAAAGTATCTCTCTGATTATACTTGTCTCCTGGTACAAAAATTTTCAATGGATTTCCATTAGCCACAGATTACAAAAATAAAATAAAATAAGAAATAATAGCCTACACAAAAAGATTGAAAAGTATTTTCCATCCACTATTTCATTTTGAACCTGACAACTTTATGAGATTAGTCCTACAAATATTATTATCCACATTTAATAAATAAGGAAACATACGAAGAGACATTGTGACCTAGTCATACAACTATTAAATGTCAGAAGTGGAATTCAATCAATTTATCCTGTTTATAGCTTGCTTCCTATGTATTTGTTGGCATATTGTCTCCCTCATTAAATTGTAAGCTCTTTGAGGACGATGACTATCTTTTGACCCTTTTTTGTATCCTTCTCACTTAGCACAATGTCTGGGACATAGTAGGTACTTAAGAAATTTTATTGATTTTATGCTGTGAGAAATTAGGAATATGAGGAATAAAAAGAAACATAGAAAAATTCAGGAGAACTGATGACACAAAGTTTTTAAAACAGAATCAGGAAAAGAAGAATGCACATTGACTATAATAATGCAAATGGAAAGAATGACAACAATAAAAATGGAACTGAAAGCTGGGAAATTATAAAGAAGCGGCTCTAAGGAAGAGATATGAGAAAGCACTTCCTTTCTTTGCAGATGTAGGAGATCATGGCTATAGAACACCTATAATGTTACACTCGATTAATTTGTTGATTTATTTTGTTGAACTGATATTTTATTTATTTTTATTTTTTGTTATGACAGGAATTGTTTGGTTCACAGACTTAGGGCTATAAATATATATAGACATATATACATACATGTATACATATAGACATGCATGTGTATATATCTACATATATAGATATAAAAACTCATATATACATATATATCATTGTATTTCAATATAATTGGTTTCATTTACAATCTTATGGGGGTTTTTTGCATTTAAAAACATTATTCTGCAAAAGATTTGGCTATTGTCAATGTAATGCATATATCTGGTAAATAAAAAGCTATAATAAAAAATAATAATAACGAAAAAATAAAAACATTATTCTAAGGGGCAGCTAGGTGGCGCAGTGGATAGAGCGCCAACCCTGAAGTCAGCAAGACCTGAGTTCAAATCTAACTTCAGACACTTAACACTTCCTAGCGGTTCAAAACTGACCTCAGACATTTGATACTTACTAGCAGTTTGATCCTGGGGTCTCTTAACCCTAATTGTCTCGAAGAATAAATGAGCAAATAAATAAAATAAAATGTGGATAATAGCACCTCCTCTCTAGATTGTTTTAAAGATTAAATGAGATAATTGTAAAAGGCTTTAAAATATTATCATATGTAAATGCTATCATCATTATAATTGTCTAATAGAATAATAAAAGAGCTTAAAACCACTCTAAGGCTTTTGGAACACTTTATCAAGTTTAGGAAAGTGAAACCTCAAGATATCACATGTCATTAATAATAGAGTCTGGAACCCAGGTCTCCAAATTCCTAATCCAGCACTCTTTTGAGGGGAAAAAAAAGCTTTTTCTTTTCTTTTTTTTTCTGAGGCTGGGGTTAAGTTTCTTGCCCAGGGTCACACAGCTAAGAAGTGTTAAGTGTTTGAGACCAGATTTGAACTCAGGTCCTCCTGAATTCAAGACTTGGTGCTCTATCCACTGCGCCACCTAGCTGCCACCTAGCTGCCCCAAAGCTTTTTATTTTCAAAATACAAGTAAAGATAGTTTTCAATTTATCCTTGAAAAACCTTGTGTTCCAGCTTTTTCTCCTTCCCTTCCCCCATTCCCCTCCCCTACACAGTAAGTAATCCAAATATGTTAAACATGTGCAATTCTTCTATACATATTTCCACAATTATCATGCTGCACAAGAAAAAAAAAATCAGATCAAAAATGGAAAGAAATGAGGGAGAAAGGGAAAAAAGCAAGCAAACAATAGCAAAAAAGGTGAAAATACTATGTTATGATCCACATTCAGTCCCCTAGTCTTCTCTCTGGATGCAGATGGCTCTCTCCATCACAAGTCTAATGGAATTGGCCTGAATCACCTCATTGTTGAGAAGAGTCTGCCTTTTTTTTTTTAACCCCTTATAGAAAGAATCATGAGCTGGAGAGGGAAATGACAAACTACTCCAGGATCTGCCAAGAAAACCTCAAATGGGGCCATGAAAAATAAGATATGTCAACAACCTGAATAAAGTTGAAGGGATAGTAAGGGATGGAACCTGGATTGAAATTCAGTTCCTTTAATACAGAGACAGTAATCTTTTTACTACCTTAAAACTGCCTTCCAAGCAAATCTGAATATTAGGCTTGTGTTGACCTAACACTATTCTTAATGGCTTATTTATTTAACTGTCCTCTTAAGTGACTCTTAGCACTTCAAAGGAGTTTTAAAACACTAACAATTAAGCGTCTCAGGGAAAGCCCCTTTTATTATAGCTGTAGGTGCTAAATGCCCTTAATGAAGCCACCAGTTAAATAAACAAATCATTAAGCTGAGGACCCAAGTACAGAATAAACTAGGCTCCAGTCAATGATTTGCTGAAGACTGCCGGAGGTTGCTCCTAGGGAATCTGAACCAACAATTCTTTATGGTGGGACTTACAATAAGCAGTGAAAATTAATCAAACATTTATTAAGCGCCCATTGTTTGCAGAGGCCTTTGATGGGGTGAAGAGGGGGTAGAAGTGAGGGGATTACAAGGTCTAGATAAAAGAGCCCCTGGCCATTTTAACCTTCCAGTATCTGAGAGGGAGAAGCCATCACTTAGATAACTACACAATATGATACACTAAGTGGATAGAGAGGGTGGTCCAAGGTGTCAAGAAAATTCAAGTTTTATTCCTTCCTCAGACACTAGCTGTGTGATCCTGGCTAAGTCAGTTATTCTCTCTAGGCCTCTATTTTCTCAACTCTGAGACTCCATGGTCTTTGAGATCCTTTTCAGCTCTAGATCCATGAGCTGTGATTATTATGTATTATGTATATATTATTATGTATCATTATGTATCGTTGTTGTTGTTAGTCGCATCTGATTCTTTATGATCCTATTTGAGATTTTCTTGGTAAAGACACTGCAGTGCTTTGCCATTTTCTTCAAACAGCCCATTTTACAGATGAGGAAACAGAGGTAAACAGAGTTAAGTGATTTCTCCAGGGTCACTTAGCTAATAAGTGTCTGAGGTCAAATTTGAACTCAGGAAGAGGAGCCTTCCTGGCTTCAGGCCCTGCACTTGATCCACTGCTCTGGTCA
The DNA here is from genome assembly GCF_048593235.1 of Sminthopsis crassicaudata. Classification (NCBI taxonomy): domain Eukaryota; kingdom Metazoa; phylum Chordata; class Mammalia; order Dasyuromorphia; family Dasyuridae; genus Sminthopsis; species Sminthopsis crassicaudata. The sequence continues at coordinate 235,223,548 of NC_133618.1, read as the reverse complement.
AATAAGTGCACTAGTCAGAGTTATGCTCAGCCCAAGGAGTAAAAGTCATTATGAATAGAAGGTAGCAGAGAAAGATTTATGAAGGAGATAGCTTTTAAATTGGACTTTAAAAGGTGAGCAGGAATTTAAGAAGCAGAAATGGAAAGGGAGGGCATTCCATGTGGAATACTCAAAGGAAACCCAGGAACCTTGGAAAAGAACCAAGGACAAATATTAGAGGACCGAGTACTTAATAGCATACCTCTAGTAGCAGGTGCTTAATAAATGCTGCTAAGTATGGAGTTTGGTCAGCAGTTCAGTTTCATAAGAGTATATAGAGAACAGTAGTATAGTTCTATAAAACACCCAGTAATTTAGTACCCAGGAGTCTAAGACTGTCAAGGCAGGATAGGGACAAATTCCTGAGTGCTTTAACAATCAGGGAGAGGAATTTGGTATTTTATCCAAAAGGCCAGTTGAACTTCATGCCTTTGCACAGGTTGTCTCCCATGCATGAGATGGATGCCAATCAATGGAGAGCATTAAAGATTTTTGAGAGGGGTGACAAGGCATGACTATATATATATGAAAGATTGTTGTGAAGGACAAGTTAGGAGAGGAAGAGGGTAGAGGCAGGAAGAGCTGAAAGTAGGCTATTGTGGTAGTCTAGGTAAATGGTGGCAACAGGGATAGAGAAGAGGGGACAAATCCAAGAGAAGCTAAAGGGACACTATTTGGGAATTGAGTGGATTCTAACCTCACCACTCAACAGAAATGGCTCTAAAAGTTCTCCAAATGATCCCTCTATTGCAAAACCATCCCTCATCCTTCTTGACCTCTCTGCAGTACCTGACCCTGTTGGTCTCCCCCTCTTCCTGCATACTTTCTCCTCTTTTGGGTGTCATGATATCATTCTGTGCAGGTCTGACCTCTCCTTAGGCTCTTTTGCTGGGTCATCATCCATATCATGTCCTCTAACTGTGGGTGTACTCCAAGAATCTGTCCTAGTTCTTATCTCTCTGTATTCTTTCCTGATGATCTCATCAGGTCCCATAGCTTCAGTTATCACCTTTTGCAGATGTTTCCAGCTCTACATATCCATCCTTAGTCTTTCTGAAGAGTTCCAGTCTTACAACATCAATCTCTTGTCAGATATCTCTTCATGAAAACCTTATAACCACCTCAAACTTACAATATGGAACCATTCCAAACCGTTCCAAAATGGAACGCATTACCTCCTTCCCTCCAATCTATCATTCTTCCAAATTTCTCTAATTCTCTTGAGAGTATCAAAAACCTTTTTAGTTACAAAGGTTTACAAATTCAAGAGACCTCTCCAATTCTTCCCTTTTTCCTTATCCTACCAACATTCAGCCACTTGCTAAGTCATTTTATTTTTAATTCCCCAACATCTTTTGTATCCTCTACTTCACAAAGCCACCACCAAAATTCAGGCTTTTCCTACCTTTCAAGGAAACTGTTGTAAAAGTCTCCTAATGGGACCTCCCAATTTCTCTCCCTCTCCAATCTCTACTCCACATAACAGCCAAAATAAATTCTTCAAAGTTCAAATTTGACCAAGTCACTTCTTTACCCAAGAAACTTCACTGGCTCCCTATTACCTCTAAGATAAAATCCAAACTCCACACAAACATTTAAAACCTTCCACATTCTGTTTCTGGCCTACCTTTCCAGACATTACATATTATTTCCCTTTTCACATGCTACATTCTACTATATACTGTATATTTCAGGCAAACAGGCTCTTCCTCAAACTTGGCACCCCATCTCCATACATGTACACAGCCTGTCTCCCATGTACATTTAGAAATGGATGATCAACCATTTCCATAATAGAGCTCAGACTAAGAACAAAAGTTCTTTAAACTAGAAGGATGACGCACAAAACTGGAAGAAACTTGGACACAATCCACAGATATTCTATAAACTGTTGAATAAGTTAAGAAAAGGGTTCATTCCAGAAAGTGGAACAAGTATGGTTTTCCAGAATACCCCTGTAAAATGACTGGGGCTGCTGGGGTTGGGAGGAGACACTCTGGCTCTGGTTTTGGCCAGATTTTATACCATTCCCACCCCTTTGGCTGGAGGAAGACCTAGTAAGCTATAAAAGGATCTGGAGGATACTCGATATCTCATTCTCTCATTAATGTCTTAGTGGTCTCTCCAGATCATCTGATGGTAGTGTCTGCGGGAAGATCAAAGACAGATGAATGCAGATTCATTATTTCCCAGTGGGAACTTCATAAAAATATAATGAGTGAGAGAAAAAGAACTATATGCTTTCTCAATGTGAGCCCACTTTCCTCTGAACTCTGTATGTATTTGTGGGGGATGTTTTGTGCTGTTATTAGAGGACCACCTTAGTAAACATGGTAAGGTAACTAAGTGGTATAGTGGGTAGAGCAACTGGCTTGAAGAATTCAAATCTAGCTTCAGACACTTTCTAGCTGTGTCACCTTGGGTAAGCCATTTAACCTCTTTGCCTCAGTTTCCTCAACTGTAAAATCAGGATAATAACAGCCCCCTCCCAAGGTAGTGAGGATCAAATGAGAAAATATTTGTAAAGCTCTTAGTACAGTTCTTGGCACATAATAGGTGTTTTGTAAATATATGGCACTACCTTTGTTGGTATTGGTGCTTCTGCTACGCTGCTATTGTTAGCCCTTTGTAAAAGCTGTTTTAGCTATGAGCTAACTAAATTGATTATCAACTAATAATGATGGAGAGAAGCATATCCATGGGGCTCAAGCCAATGGCATTAAAAATTATCTGTTGGGGATACCTCTAGCTTCTTGAGAGGGATGGATCTGTAGCTAAAGTTTTAGGGGAAGTGTCCAAATTATTTGTGAGAGTGAGAGTTGAGAGAAGGACCATCAGAACATATATGGGTTATGCTCCAAAAAGCGTAATCTCTAGTCACATTCTTGATGCTTTTATGTAAGTAAGATCCTTTCAGGATAATAATAGGTGAAAGGAACTCAAAGGCTACCTGGACAACTACTCATTTTATAATTGAGGAAACTGAGGTACAGGAGCTTTTTTTTTTTTTTTTTTTTTTTTTTGTCTTTGCACGTCCAATATAAGATTCTCCATCTCTTGGTTCTGGACATTTTCTCTGGCTGTTCCCCATATCTGGAATGCTCTCCACCTACCAGTCCCAACTAAAATTTCATCTTTTTCAGGAAACCTTTGCCAACCCCTCTTACGTCTAATGCCTTTCCTCTGTTAATTATTTCCTATTTATCCTGTATATAACTTGCTTTGTATATATTTGTTTGAATTCTCCTCCCCCACTAGATTGTAAGTTCTTTGAGGGAAGGGGCTATGAATTGATAGACAGAAATGGATTGGATTGGACTCGACTGGACTGGATTGCATTGGATGGACTGAACTGGATATGAGAGGTGAGGGAAGGTTGGAAAGGTTCAGGATTCATTATTCCTATCCATTAATCTGATGACTTGAAAATAGGAGGTCAGGGATGATGGTATCGCAGACAGCAATAAGGAGAGGAGGAACAGGTTTTAGGAGAAAGCTGACATGCTTGGTTTTGGACAAACTGAATACTTTGGTGATAAAGCAGGAGAAGGCAGAAGCAGAGCACATTCTCTTCTTCAAGAAGCTCACAGTGGGATTGGGTAAGCTTTAAATCCTTTCTTGAGACCATTTGAGAATAATGCCATATTAAATTACACCATTCTGAATCAAGAGAGGATGGCTTTAGAGGTGGAGAATAGCTCTGTGATGCAGAAAGATGTAGTGCATAGACCTTTTTTGGGATCTGAAGTCTTTGGGAAGGATAGCAAAGAAAAAGCCTGAGTATGTAGTTAGAGGATCTGGTTCCAGCTCCTGGTTCCAGCTCCTGGCTCTGCTTCTGACTCCATCTGTGATCATGAACAAGTCATTTTAGGCATCCGTGGGCCTCAGACACTTCATCTGTAAATTGGGAATGGTATAACTGGGTAACCTTTAAGCCTCTGAACCCTCAGCTCTATGAGTTCTGCTCTCTTGCCTTTGGCTTCAGTACAAGCCCCTCTGGGAAAGCAAAGGATGACTCAGCTTACTGTCATCTGTCTGGGGGTGGTTAGGGACAGCCCTGGGTGGAGGCAAGAAGAGGGACTTGATTACCTCTGCAGGTCCCTTCCAACCACACACCTGCTGCTTATAGAACCCAAGATGCCTTGGAAGAAGACAGTGGGTGTTGGCCAAGTCATCAGGCTTTCACCATGATGCTTGTTGATGTGGATCTCTTTTGGTCTGGGCCTTGGATTTTATTAGTATAAGGAACTCTGCATGTAGATATTCCTTCCACTGATGCAAATCTGTACCTCATTCATAATTCATAGTGACTTGCTCATGGTCACATGAGTGGAATGTATGGAGGCAGCACCTGGATCCAGGTGTCCCTGATTCCGAGGCCAGTCTCTTCCTTGCCTTGAGAATCACATGAAGAAAAATGGAATGACATTTCTTAGGCTGAGCAGCTTAAAGAGGGAAATTCAATTTAATTTAATGTGTATTTATGTGTCAAACACCGTGCTAGGTTTTGAGGACACAAAGATAAAAATTAAATGGACCCTCAGGGAAGGTATGTTCTATAAGGAACAGTCTAAGAAATGTCATTCCTTTCTCTTTCCCCTGACCCTTAGAGCAAGGCAAAGGAAAGGAGAAAGAAAATTTGGACTCATATGGTAGTTCTTTAAGGAATGCTTGGGTGATCTTCATAGAGCAGATCTTGGACTAGATATATGTAATTTGCTTTACAAATTAAAGGAAAGAAATAAAAGGGGGAGAGAGGAAGGGAGGGAAGGAGGCAGAGGAAGAAAAGGAGGAGGAAGAGGAAGAGAAAGAGAAGGAGGAGCAACAGAAGATGATGACAAAAAAAGAAAAAGAAAGAAGAAGATGATAAAGAAGAAGAAGATGAAGGAGGAAGAGGAGAAAAGAAGAGGGGGAGGAGGGAGAGGAGGGGGAGAAAGAGGAAATAGAGAGAGAAGAAGAGAGGAAGAAAAAAGAAAGGAAGGAAGGGAGAAAAAGAAAGAAAGAGAAAGAAAGAAAGAAAGAAGAAAGCAGAAAACACTTGGATCTATATTCTTCAGAACTTTCTCCAGGCATCTTTTGACAAAGCAGGGAAAATAAAAAACCTATATATGAAATTCATCCTTATCCTTCAGAACTGTCCCCTTTCCCCTCTTTCCTAATTCCTTGGAGAAATGAGAATGTCTTAGTCATCTTAGGAAGTTAGAAAAGGGTATCCATGGGAAAGGAAGCACTTCCATCAGACATCAGTGAACCTCTGCCTTCCAGAAATACAACATCAGGAAGAGACTGGATTACCTTTGCTAACAAAAGCCTGAGGGGTCCATGCTTGTTAACATAATTTATTATAATGAATGTTGAGTCAAAAGTCAGAAGACCTAGGTTTAAATCCTGCTATTATCACTTATTACCTTTGACCTATCCACCTGCTTCCTTGGGACTTGGGTTTCCTCATGTGTTAAATGAAAGTTTGGACTTCATGACATATAAGGTTCCTTTCAACTCTAGTTCTATGATTCTATGAATTCTTATTATGCCATGATCAAATCAAAACCAGTTATATTGAGAGCCAACTACGTGTGAGGGTCTGCAGTGCTATCCATTAGTACTAGTGGACATCCATCGGTGCTTCCACAAAGCAACCCTGAGGTATGCTCAAGTTGGAAGGACAGGTCCCCTCATCTTCCCCCTTCCCAAACCTCCAACTAGGCCTGCATCAGAATAAATCAACCGGAAGAAGGGCCAGTCCCAGTCCCAAACTGAGCTGCTGCAATCCCAGAAACTCAACCTTAGTCTGGCATCTAGAGCTCTCACCCCAACAGCAACAGCAGGGGATGAGTCCAACAAGACACACTGGGAGCAGCCGGATTCAATTTCCAATGCACATGGGCTTAGATGTTACTGGAAAAAATGCTGGGGGGTGGTGGGGAGAAGAAGGAAGACAGAGTATGTGTCTTGGGGTTTTGCCCGAGAAAAGTCCCAGACAACCTCCAAAGTCGTGTGGCCAGAGGTCTGACGAATCCATAGCGTCTCTCGGGGGCCCAGCAGCCTCTCCGGGTCCTGGAAAACGTCAAACAGGGGAGCTGGGATTCACAGTGGAGTCATAAACCCGATTAAAGGGCTGAAGGGCAGGATTTACAAGACTGGGAAGGGGAGCTGCTCCCTCCTGGGCTGACTCAGCCACTGGCAGGGATGGGGGGGGGGGTGGATAACCTGGCAAAGATCTGCCAACACTGAACCAGCAAAGAAGGGCAGAGATCCCAGAGGCCAGAAAGAAATGCCAGCCAGGAAAACTGGGAGAAGGTGGAGAACATGGAAGTGCCGAGTGAGGACTGTGGGAAAGTGGCCTAGAATGCATTTCCAAATCCAGATTCAACCCCACCTCCTCTAGGAAGCCTTCTCTGATAACTCGGGCCAGCAGCGATCCCTCCCTTTCTCACCCTTCCATGACACATACTATATTTACCACATTTTATGGCATTTACCACAGGCTGTTTTATGTAGCTCTTAAAATAATGCCTAGTATGTAGTAGTAGTAGTAGTAAATGTCGATTAAATTTTTGTTCTCTTGAATATGTCAAAGGAGGAAAGAACCTCAGTGTAGGATATCAAAGCTAAACAGGAGGCGGTAGAATGGCAGGAACTAAAGAGACCACTGAACATAAAAAGGAAGAATTGTAAAGTCTCTTTAGCGAGGCAGTGGTGGCTCAGTGCTAGACCTAGAGTCAAGAAAAGCTGAGTTAAAATCTGGACTCAGATATCTCCTAACTGTGTGAGTTATCCCAGTTTGCCTTGGTTTACTTTTCTGTAAAAATGGGCTGGAAGTCTAAATGGCAAACCACTCCAGTATCTGTCCAGAAAATCCCAAATGGGGTCAAGAAATATTACGCATGACTGAACAACATAAAAAAGGTTCCTTAAAATGTGGGAGCTAAAGCAATCTTCTAGATCATTTAGTCTAATACCCTCATATTCTAGATGGAGAAACTGAGGTCTGGGGGGACGATCCTCTGTGTAAATTTGCACATGATGGCAGGATCAGGATTAGGACAATTAGGTCAGTATTCTTTCTAAAGTCCCACAGTCCCTGTGGTTCCAATGTGTTTTGTCTCTTCAACTAGACTGTGTCTTCCTAATAGCAGGGATTGTTGTTTTACACTTCTGTCACCTATTCCCTCCCCGATGCCCTCCATAGCACAATAGTAGCACATAGTAAGTACAGAGAAATATACACATATTTATATGTGTGTATTTTATATGTATGTATATATGCACATTATGTATATGTAATTGTATATTATATGTATATTATATGTGTGTAATTGTATATTATATATGTATATGTGTGTATTGTATTTATGTATAATATGTATGAATACACACATGTGTGTCTGTATATGTGTGTGATTATTGGACTTTAGCATATCTATTGATTTTTTCTTATCATTGTTCAGTCATTTTTCAATCATTTCCAATTCTTCATGACCCATTTGGGCTTTTCTTGTTAAAATTCTGGAATGGTTTGGTATCTATTGTCTTAGCATGACCAACTATGGTGAGCTAAAGCAGTTGGGTGATGCAGTATATAAATTGCTGGACTTACAGTCTCCTTAGACACTTTAGCTATTTGACTCGAAGTAAATCATTTAACCTTTACCTTTGTTTTCTGATCTGTAACCTGGGCATAATAATAGCATCTACTTTCAAGAGTTGTTGTTGAGGATGAGATGTGATAATATTTATAAAGCACTTTACAAACCTTTAACGCACTATATAAATGCTAGTTATTGTTGGTATTAAGAGTGGTCCATCCTGGGCATGCAGGTTCAGAACTAGAGAGAGTATTAATCTAAGAGGAAAATACTCTGAAAAGTGTGAGAACAGAGTTTGGGGGCCCATGTGAAATGAAAGAAAAGATTTTTTTTCCTCTTTCAACTCAACAAATACATATTATCTTTCTAGTTTTGTTTCATTTGAATCTCCTTTACATACTCGGCCAAATAAGACTACAGTCGTTTCAGAGCTCATCCTATTTTTCACTCTCCTTTTGTTAGATTATGAGCTTAAGGGTGGGTACTATTTTCTGCCTTTCTTTGTACCCCCAATCCTCAGCAGTGATGGAAACATAGTAGACATTTAATAAGTGCTTGTCCACTCTATATGTGGAGACTGACTTCCCCTGGATGTCTGGACACCCACAGGAACACAGAACTTTTCCATCTTCACCTCCTGAAATTACTACTTTCTTCAAGCCTTAGAGGCCACCTCCATCATGAAGTCTTCTGGGAATTCATCTTGGCCCAAGTGAAAGTGATCTCTCTCCTATCTCAAATTTTCTAGATCACTTTTACTTGGCTCTTTCCTTTGGCCTTTTCTTGTTCTTTTTTCTTCTTTTGAGTCAATGGTACTTTATTAAAGGATCCAGGATTCCCTCTAATGAAATGGATCTCAGATCTTCCTCACAATCTGAATATTCTTCTTTTTTCATATTTATTTAAGTATATATATATGTATATATATACATACATATATATGTATATATATATATATATATATATATATATATATATTCATTCCATATCCTGGGCAGCTAGGTAAATAGAGCACTAGGACTGGAGTCAAGGGGATTTGAGTTCAAATCTAGCCTCAGATACTAACTATAAGACTCTGGGCACTTTTTTAACCTTGTTTGCCTCTGTTTTTTCATCTGTAAAATGGGCTGGAGAAAGAAATGGCGAACCACGCCTGAATCTTTGCCAAAAAAAAAAAAAAAAAAAAAAAAATTAGTGTCACAAAGAGTCTGAAACTGAAATTCAATTGAAAACAATTGAAAATTATTGAATAACAATAAACTCATACCCTAGATTGTCAGCTATTTGAGGGCAGAGACTATGTCATTTCTCATCCAGTATAAAACAAAGTAGTGGGTTCTCTTGATACATTTGTTGAATTAAGTTGATAATTTTTTTTCTACCAAAGGATCATCTATATATAAAATGAGGAAATTGGACTATATCGCTAAGGCCTCAGGCAATAATAAACCCTATAATTATAAACCTGAATGGATTCAAGTGCCCTTTGACTATTGCCCCCCTCTACTTGAACATTTCCAGTAATGAGGAGTTCTCTACATCCTCAGACAACACATTCTATTTTTGAACAGCTCTAATTATTAGAAAGGTTTTTGGTTTTGTTTTTGTTTTTTTTTCCCTTTATAATCCTTCTAAGGGTTATAGAGCCAAGAGTTTGTGCTCTTACAGGAACTCCCCAAAATGCTAATATATGTCTTCAACCTTCAGAGCTAACACAAAGATAAGGCTGAGTAAAGCTTAGAAGAGCCCAATTCTGCTTAGAGGGGGAAAAATGGGGGTCCATACCAGTTCCATGTCCCAGGGTCTCCTCAGAAACAGAGGCCAGCTCCCTGCATTCCCAAGGTTTCTGTTCCAGCTTAAGGAAACATTTTTCCTAGTTGTCATATCAGAACTAGCCCTTGGGAAAACTGCAATGTTGGTAAAGCTCATCCTTGGTATTTCTGCCTCTTCTGCCCGTGGTCCTGCTAGTGCCCTCAAATGATCAACTTACCAGATTTGTAACTCATTACTCTGAGGGATACTTAAAAGTTTTGGATGTACAATCAAGATCCCAGAAGATGTCAGCTGGATGGAAAATGGGTTATTTACCAAGGTAACACTGAAGGGAGAATGAATATAAAATCCTTCACTTGGGTTTAAACAATCAGCCTCACTAGGGTAAGATGAAACGTGTCAAGACAAAGACTTCTATGAAGAAGCCGGCGTGAGATGGTAATCAGAACAGCTAATGCTAATGTGAGATAGTCCAAGAAATACTTCTCAAGTGACTACCATATTCACAGACTGGTTCTAGATGTTGGGAATATAAGGATTTTAAGAAATGACATAATCTCTGCCCTCAAGGAGTTTTCAAGGAGGAAAGAAGTTTGGTATAGTCATTGTGGGAAATGTGATAGGAAGTTAATCATAGATGAATAAAAGAATTGTCATGTAGTATCGAGGGTCCAACTCAGGTGACATTAATGGTGGACTTGTCCTTGAGATTTAGTGTCTTCCTCTGACAACAATGGGAATCTTGAGAATAGCAGCCCAGAGCTTCTCTATAAATCTTTGCTGAAAGATTACAGCCGTAAACTCACCAAAAAGATGAGATGAATAGTCTCTCTCCTGCTATACCCTGGGAATGTCTCTCCTTGATGGGGATTGGAAAATCACCAGGGAACCTTCTCAACCGGGACCAAGGAATGGGCTTATAAGACTACAATTTGGCTCACTTTGACAAAGATCCCTCTTTAGCCAGGGTACTGCCAAGGAAAACAGGAGAGAGAATTCAGCATTAAAGGTGAACATACTTGAGGAGTTTGAATATGACGAATTATTTACACAGGTGTTGGAAAGGTATCCCAATGCCTTCCCCCTCCCTCAACTCTTTCCCCCATGGGTGCTGATGGATGAGCCAATAGAAAGGGCTTAGTCACATGGGTCTGTCCTTTGTGAATCAATAAGCCCCAGAGAATAGGTCAAGGAATTGCAGCCAATGGGAAGTGTATGTACAATGGGCTGGCTGTTGTATGGACCTTTAGGAGCCTTCTCTTTGTGGAATAGATTGGGGGGGTGAGTGGGAGGGGAGGGATTAAGGCCACAGGCTCTTCCTGGGCTCTGCTTTCCCCTTGGACCTTGCTCTCTACTGGATTAACACTGTTAATCCAATAGCATAAGCAGGTTCTAAAGCCGGGAGGATGTGTGTGTATTTGCTTTTTGTGCATGTGAATGTGTGTGATTATGTATATATGTACGTATGTATATTGAAGAAGAAAGTATGAGTATGTCATCGTGGGCATGAAGATGTGGACTTTGTATGTATATGCAGATATATGTGTGTATCTTTCCAGCCTTATCTCTTCTCCTTTCTCCTCCTCCCATTCATTGCCCTGAAACTGGACTCATCTCTCTCCCCTTCTTCAGTCTCTGCATTTGCTCATTTTGTTGTTCATTGTCTTCCAGGCCCCAAATGGTCCCTCCCCCCATCTCATCCTGTTGAAATCCTCTCTATCCTCCAAGCCCCATTTCAGGTGCCACCCTCTCCATGAAGCCTTCCTTGATGTCTGGTCCCAGGTGAACCTGATCTTTCCCTCTTCACTCCTCCTTTTTCTTACCATGCATAACCTGGCTCCCTCCCATTCACTTATCACATCCTGCCTTGTGTTGTGATTATCTGTGTGAGTGTCTTATCTCTCTGCTCTATTGTCAGATGCTAGAGGGCAGGGATCACATTTTAGGGATCCGCTTATCTCTCTCAGTCCAGAGCTAGGTGCCTTGCAGAGAGTCAATATTTTAAAAACAGTTTCCACAGAAGTGAATGTGAGAAAGTGTTTGCATATGAGAGCAGAGACTGTGTCTTCTTTGTCATGAGATCCCTTCAGCCCTGAGCAAGGGCCTGGCTTAGTAAACACATTTGTATTGAATTAACACATGAGCAAATGTATGTTAAAGAGAAAGAAAATGTAAGAGTATGTGGGAGAGATCAGACACCGTTCTCCCCAGGACAGGAGGATAAAAATAGCTTTTTTGGGCTTAGAAGGTGGGAAATTCTCCCAAGGGTGACAAGACTTGGAATTCAGGAAATAATAAGGAGCTCTGCTTAGGGTCACTAGCTTTGTGGCCCCGAATTCAGCTTTCCGTAATTCAGTTTAGGGTTTTTCTTGGCAAAGATACCGAAATGATTTGCCATTTTCTTCTCCAGATAATTTTACAGATGGGGAAACTGAGGCAATTTGAACTCAAGAAGATGAGTTCTTACATAGGCCCAGTGCTCTATCCTCTGCACTATGTAGCTGTCCTAAGTACTTCTCTTTAAATGAAAGAGATTTGACAATTCCTTCAAATTCCTTTTTAGCTTTAACAGATTCTGTTTAATCAGTGATTCTGGTCTCACTGTCTTCCAAAGACATTATAGCTATAACTATTCCATTATTGTAAAGTCTTTCATTCTCCGTTGTACCAGTTGAAATCTTCCTCTTTCTCAAAACTTAAGTCCTGGCTTCTTGAGAAGCCTTCCTCAATCACCCAAGTTCATGAACACATCAGTCTTTTATCACAATCTGCTTTGAGGGGCTTGGAGTTGTAATACAAAATGCTCCAGCCTTGGAAAGAAAGACTTGGATTCAAGATTTGGTTCCACTATTTAGTGGCGTTTTGCCTCAGTTTCATCATCCATAAAATGGGGATTAAAATGCACTACCTAGTTTAAAAGAATGATCCTTATAAGAATCAAATAAGATGATATGTGTAAAGAGTTCCATAGCCATAAAATGCTACATAGGATTAAAGTGTTAGTGCTTTCAGGGACCTTAAAAATTATTCTCATTTTACAGAAAGGGAAGGGAGGTTCGAATCTACGTAAGCTATTGCTATTTCTTATACTACCTTCTATTGATATTAAAAACCTGTAGGGAATTCTTACTTCAGGGCAGCTGAGAAGCAGACTATTGAAACAGTTGTGGTCTTTTCTTGGCATTTCTTCTCCCCCCCTCAATACACATTGAGTGGACTTGGAATGAGACACGAGTTCAAGCCTTAACTCCCTCCATCAATTATAAACTGTGACTATGGATAAATCATTTCCTCTCTCTGGTTTTCAGTCTACAAATATTCCTTGTAAATACAAGTAATCCTTGTAGTACCCACAACACACGGAATTCCAGACATGGGGACAAGGGCTTGAGGAAAGTCCAGCTCCAGTTGGGATTTTCCCTGGCTATTCCCTGTGCCTGGAACGTCCTCTCCTCATCACTGCTTCCTGGCTCTCCTGATTTCCTTCAGGTCCCAGCTGAAAGCTCATTTTCTATAGGAAGCTCTTCTGATCTCCCTTAAAGCTCAAGCCCTCCTTCCTGCGACTGACTCTAATTTATCCTGATTAGATCTCATGTATATGCAGTTATTTAAAAGTTTTTTTTTTCCCCCTTGGGAGTATGAACTCCTTGAGGGCAGGCATCTTTTGCCATTGTGTTCTGGCTCTTAGCACAAAGTCTGATACACAGCTGGGGGGTAGGAAAAGGAGGGTGGGATGGGTGTTAATGGATAGCACTTTGGAAACCTTAGATCTCCTCTGTAGAAGTGTGAGCTCTGCCTGAGTCAGAATCCAATACATATGTGATGATCAACTCTGAGGGACATGGATTTTTTTTTTAATTTTTTTTACTAAAGTTTTTTTTTTTATTTTCAAAACATATGCATGGATAATTTTCCAACATTGACCCTTGCAAAACCTTGTGTTCCAAATTTCCCCTTCTTCTAGATGGCAAATAGTCCAATATATGTTAAACATGTTAAAATATATGTTAAATCCAATATATATGATTATCGTGCTACACAAAAAAATCACATCAAAAAGGAAAAAAATAGAAAAAATAAAATGTAAGCAAACAACAACAAAAAGAATGAAAAGATTATTGGAACTGACCTTTTCAGCCACAAGGTGAATCAGGCCAATTTCTATAGACTTGTGATAGAGAGAGCCATCTACACCCAGATTGTGGATCACAACATAGTATTTTCATCCTTTTTTGTTGTTGCTTGATTGGTTTTTTTTTTCTTCTTTCTCATTTTTTGCACATGTTTAACCAAAAAAAAAAATTGCTTATCTTTACCCTCCTTAACTTTGTAGAATTATTACTTTTAATAGTAACTTTTAATTTCTAAAATATATGAAAAGATAGTTTTCAACATCTACTCTTGTAAAACCTTGTATTCCAAAATTTCTCCTTTCCTTCCCCCCACACCCTCCCTTAGACAGCACATAATCCAATATAGATTAAACATGTGCATTTCTACCATAAATATTTCCACATTTAGCATGTTGCACAAGAAAAATCAGATCAAGAAAGAAAAAGAAAACAAGAAAGGAAAAAAAAAATCCAAGCAAAAAACAACAACAACAACAGGGAAAAATACTACATGTTGATCCACATTCAGTTCCTACAGTCCTCTCTCTGGACAAAGATGGCTCTCTCCATCACAAGTCTATTGCAATTTCATTGAATCACCTTATTGTTAAAAAGAACCAAGTCCATCATGATTGATGTTCTCCTGGTTCTATTCACTTCACTTAGCATCAGTTCATATAAATCCTTCCAGGCAAAGATAAACTTTTATGAAAAATCTACTATGTGCCAGGCACTCTTTTACATTCTTTATAATCTTCTCTGATCCTTACAACAACCCTGGGAAGTAGGTGTTATTACTATTCCCATTTTAAAGTTGAAGAAACTATGGCAAATAGAGGTTAAATGACTTGCCCAGGATCTGATGGCTAATTAAATTTCTGAGGTTGGGTTTGAACTCCGGTCTTCCAGACTTCAACCAACCCACAATTCATTCTGCCACCTAGTTAGAATTATCCATCCATCTCCTCCTCCTGCCCCATAACAATTTGCTGCTGCCTTTTTTCCTCTTTATTGGTGGTTTCTTTGGAATAGGGAACCTTCCTGAGGAACTCCCTCTGCCAAAGCAGATGAGCATTTATCCTGCAACTCAAAAGTCATACAGTTTTCTGGGAGCAGTGAAACATTAGGTGACTTACTCAGAGTCACACAATCAGCAACTCCAGAGGCAAGACTCAAATCTACATCTGCTGAATTCTAAGATTGGCTCTCCATTCATTGGTTTAAGCTGGTTTTAATTTAAGGTAAATAAACTTCTCTAGGGGAATTTTGTCTGAAATTGTGGATGAGGATTTGGCTTGGTGTTGGATTGTTCAGATTGGATGTTCAGATTGCATGACTAAGGAGAAAGAGAAAGAGTATGAATTAAGATTTGGATCATACATTTGGTATTTGTGTGACTGGGTAAATCACTCTCTCCAGGTTTCTGATTTTCAATCTGGTAAAACAAGGCTAGTAACAACTTAAAAAAAAATTACCTCGGCTCAATGGAGGGCTTCAGATAAATTATTTAATTCAGTTATTAAGTACTGGGTGGTTACCTTAGATAAATCATTCAGCCTCCATATCCACATCTATAAAATGAAGGGATTGGACAGGAAGATCTCTGACTTCTCTGAACCTTCTTTCCAGGATTTGCAATCCTATAATCCTGCAGTGTGTCAAGCATAGAATTAAGTGCCAGGAATGCTGTTATAAATCTTGATCTCATTGGTCAAGTCACTTTCCCTTTCTTGTTTTCAATTTCCCCATCTGAAAAATATCAAAATATCCCTCTGTGGGTTTTGTGTGGGATGAGATAGGATAAGATGAGATAAACATGTGAAAGCATTATATCTACATAACGCACTATCATAACGAATCTCTTCCATCATCTGCACCCAAGGATCTGATAGAGAGAAAAGTACACTGAAATTTAAACTCACAAGATTTCAATTCAAATCCCAATACTACCATTTACTGTGTGACCTTGGACAAATTGTATCTATTAAATGAGAGAGTTGAACTAATTAGCTTCTGAGGATTCCTTCCAACTCTAGATTGAGGATTCTATGATCTATAATTTCACTGATTCGGCTATTTTTCCCATAGATGCAGAATATAGTTCCTTGATGGATTGTTGGGGCTAAAAAAAAATCCTGCATGGCCTAGAAGCCAAATTGAGGATGACCTTGATACTTGGCTAGCTCTCCTCAGACCTGTAGTTGGAGCCTTTCTGGCTTAGGAGAACCTGCCACAGCTTGGTAGGGACCCCAGTGCTACAGCCTATCCTTGTTGTCAGCTTCCTGAGCTCTGAAGCTCAGTATTTCTAGCGTAGTGCTCACAGTAGGGATCAAGTGGGATCCATTACAATACAGAGTAAAGAACCCTGGCTCTGATTTGAGAGGACCTGGATTCATATTCTACTTAATACTGATTATTGGTTTGATCTTAGGCAAGTTAATTAACCCAGATTTTGTAAAGAGGGAGGAAAGGTGGATTATGCCTTTTCAAGCTATTATCTTACCATCAAATATTCCCCTTGAGGCTCCAGGTGGGTGAAACCATCCTAGTAGGGACGCCAAATAGAGGCATCTTGATGAAAGGGATAAAGTTCTAGAAGCTGGAGTAGAAAGAACTATGTTCAAATACTCTCTTAGATGTTTACTAGTTGTGTGAACCTGGGAAAGTCACTTGACCTCTGTCTCAGTTTCCTCCATTATAATAGAAGAATAGTGATAATATCTCTGTTGCAGAGTTATTGTATGACTCAAGTGAAATGACATTTGTAAAAAGCTTAGCACATAGGGTGCTTAATAAATGCTTGCTCTCCTTCATAGGAGCCGCAAGTTAGAATGTATAAAATGTTAGATATGGAATAAGCATGACCTGGATTTGAATCCTGCTTCAAACACTTGAGCTATACCACTATAAGTAAATCACTTAATCTTTCTTAACCTCACTGTTTTCATCTGTAAAATGGGGCTAAAAATGGCACCAACCTCCCAAAATTATTCTTGAGGATCACACAAGGATTGAAAAGAATTTGACAAACCTCGAAATGCTAAATGAATATGAGCCATTATTATTATTGTTGAAAATGGATCCCTCTTGGAAAAATAAAATACTATCAACTAAAAAAAAAAAAAAAAATGAATGCCTTCCTCAGAGGATCCTCTTTAGCCTTTCATAGATAATACTCAGCTCCAGTTCTCAGATACCGAAAATCTGACAATGGCATGAGAATTGAGTGGAAAAAAGAAAAACTTTTTTTTGTTTTTTTTTTTTTTTAATCCCATCTTTAATGAAGTAGAATACTAACAGTGGCACCAACAGACATCTGGAAGAATATATTTAAGCGAACAAATCAAAACCAGCCCCTGGGGGAAAAAATTCTTGCTTCCTAAAAGAAAACAGGACTGAAGCTTGATTTAGAAAGAAAAATCAACAGAGAGGGATGAAGAGGAAAGAAGAAGCAGAGACAGAGAGAAAGGAATGAACAGACTATCATAGAAATGAAATAGCAGAGTAGACATCAAGAGAGAGGTAAATCAACAAAGGTGACAGACACACAGACAGACAGACAAAAGAGAAATACAGCTAGATACCTCTTTCTGTAAAGAGGAAAGCCTATATTCCTGAGAGTTGCACCCCCACCCACCCACCCAATCCCTTTCCAAAGGACCATTTCCTAAGTGTGATAATTACCCTGTATATGGATTAATAGCATTATACTTCCTCATTGCCTTTCATCAGGAGATCTCAAAGAACTCACAAAGCTTTAATTAACCCTCTCAGTGCCCCCCTCTGAAGTACTGTGAAAAGGTATTATTATCCCCCTTTTTACGGGTGGGGAAACTGAGGCACAGAGAGGTTAAGCTGTTTGCCCAAGGTCACACAGTGAGTCAATTGCCAATTTGAATTTCGATTCTCTCCCCCACAGGGATACAGACAGGTAACGTCCAGGTCGGTTTCCCAGGCCAGACACAAGAGTTCTCACTGGATTCCCAGCCCCACGAACCAGACAGATTCATATTTCTAAGAACCCAGAAACAGATCGCCAGGACTGTATGGGAGCTCAGAGATCTTCTAGTTAAACACTCTCACATAGGAGGAACTTAAAAACCCAAGTGAGCTTGTCCAATGTCACCAAGCAAATCAGCGGCAAAGCTATGATTAGAACTGATGTCTCCCCATTCCTAGTAAAACAGAAGCCAATTAGGTGGAAAGTCTAGTTCCCTCCCTGAGATTTCCCCTGTGTGTGCAAATACCAATGTTGTATATATTTATATTTAAATAGGCTTATATCTTTCTGTACATTGGGTACAGCAAAAACCAAGGTGTATAGGAGGTTGGGAACAGTAAACAGTCCCTGTGAGGTATTGTTCCTGTCCAGGGAAGCCAAATGAAAAGTCATTGGAGACATCATCAACATCCAGCCCCAGTGCCTCCAGGCATTGAGTGTCCCAAGAAATGGTGATTAAGTGAGCTCAACAAAGCCTCTTTCTCTTTGGAACAGCTGAGTCAGTTCCATCTCCCTCAGTAGATTGCTCTGAGGCCTGGACTTATATGTACGGGTCTTTCCAAGAAGGAGATAGACTCTTCTAGGACATCAAAGTCAGAATTTGATATTGGACTACATGAACTCTGAATCCTGGGTTCAAATTCTTATTAGAGGAAAATCATTTCACTTCTTAGGAGCTAGAATAAATGATGTTGAAAGCCCCATCTAGCTCTGACATTCTTAAATCTTTGTGCTAAGTTCTCTTTGAGGTATTCTTTGTTCTTTGCTAGCTCTTACATTCTGAGTTCTAAGCTCCCTTCTAACTCTAAAGTTCTTATAGTCTTAATGTTCTTCTATTCTAAGGTTCCTTCTAGCTCTAATATTTCTCATTCTATGTTTTAAGGGTCCTTATAATGCTAGTAAGAATTCCTATCTCACATGGGTCTTCTTTTTTTTTTTAGTCCCAATATTTAATACATGATTGGGATTCATGAAAAACCTGTAATAAATTCTTGTTGATTTGTTGATAAGAGACATCTTCTTCTCCAAGGAATTAGATCTTAGTTTGTACATGTACTAACTGTGTGACTTGGGCAAGGCATTTAACCCTGTTTACCTCAGTTTCTTAATATGTAAAATGAGCTGGAGAAGGAAATAACAAACCGCTCCAGTATCTTTGCCAAGAAAATCCCAAATGAATTGTAAAGAGTTGGATATGACTGAATGATAACAACAAAACATGTATCAACAGCAGGGTTTAAATCTAGGTCCTACTTCCTGGCTTTGAGACTGGCTCTTTATCCACTATAACACCATGCTGCTTCTCATTATGCCTGAAATAAAATCCCAGTCTCATACAATAGTAAACCAATCGTTCTGAATTTCTTAAATTCAATTCAGTTCAAGGATGATGATGATGATAATTTGTGGATGAGGAAGATAGCATTTTCTGTTATAGAACTTGGAGTTTTCTGGATAATTTTTCTTACAACACTCCTGGGAAGCAAATAGGACAAAGAGCACTTTTCCCCAATATACAGATGAGAAAACTGAGGGAAGGGACTTGCATAATAAGTACCCAAAACCACACCCTCCTTTCTCAAAGTCAGGGGTCTGTAGACTTTTTGTGTGCATGTATCAGGGACTTCTTTGGCAATTTGGTGAAACTAGTCTAGATCCCATAATGTTTTAAATGTATAAAATACATTGGATAAACAAAAGTAACTATATTGTTTCAAAAAATTTTTAAACAACAACAACAACCAAGGTCATGGACTCAAGTTAAGAATCCCTAACCTAAGTCCAATGTACAATGCAATTGCATCTTTAGAAAAAAAAGCTTCCCAGGTCTTCAGGAGTTTCTCTTTAACTGTAGTTCTGGCTTCTCTTCAAAGTTGCTTCGGTAACAGTACTCCCCTCACACCCTCAATCTCTCTTGCTCCATTCTGAATGTTTTGTGTAGTCACATACTGGGACATCTCTAGGATCTACCAAGCCCAATGATGTGAAGCATTAGGGATCACGCCCCCTCCCAAGCCAGATGAATTGGGGGGGGGTCTCAAAGACAGAATTTAGAGGGACCTCAATGGCAGATGTGATCTGAAGGCAGAAGTCTTTCTTTCCACCTCAGGCTGAGCCCTGAGGACCCTGGTATCTTTAAAAGGTCAAGCCATTTTTTTTTTCCTCATCAATTGAACATTAAAAATCATAACATCTTGGACATGGGATAGACCTTAGAGATCATAGGAGCATAGGATCTAAAGCTAGAAGAGAGACCTTAAAGATTGTTCAGCCCAATTCAGCCATTGTACAGAGCAAAAAACTGAGGTCAAAGAGAAGTGACTTAACCAGTCATTGATCTAAGACTGGCTTTCAAGTGCAGGTCTCCTGAAATGAGAGATTATTTATAAAGTGCTTAGCACAGGGCCTAGCACATAATAGGTTCTTCCTCCATGCTCCTTCCTTCCCCTTTCCTCAGACCAGGTCTCTCTGTGAGCCTTACAAGGAGCCTGCCTTATAACTAGGGGAGGGAGAAAGGAGGGGAACTCCAGTCCATCTCTCCTAATTGTTCTCTTTCCCTCAGGTCCATGCCTTTTCCTCATGAGGGATAATTGGACTTTGTCTGTGGTTGAATCAAACCCTTCATTGTCAGCCGAGACAGGCCCAAGCCAGGGCGGGATCTGGCAGGTGGGATGGGGCGTCAGTGGGAAGGTTTGAGCTTCCTGTCAGACTTTACCCTCCAGGGACTGGCTGGGGTCCATTCTGGGTGGTGTCCATGCCCTGGGCCCTGAGGCCCAAACCAAAGTCCTTAAGTTGGGAGAGTGTAGGAATAACTCTGGACTAGAACTAGGCAAAGACTCTGGCCTGGTGGGCCACAAATGGGGGGTTCCACCTCCCCCTACCCCAAATAAAACAAAGAACTTTTTCTTAGAGAGCTTTTTCCTAAACATAGTAATACCTGTTTACCTTAGAATGACAGAATCCCAGATAATAACTAACTAAATTTATGATTCTCTGATCATGATATATTAGCTTTGTGAGCTTGGGCCAATCAACCTTGGTTTCTTTATATATGAACTGAAGATAATATCTATCAGACTTGACTCATGGGCTTGGCATGAGGATCAGTAGAAATATTGATTTTGGAGTCTTGCAAGAGGAGCTGTATTCGAATTCTATTCCCCCTTTGAGTTTAGGTAAATCAGCCTAAAGGGGCCTCAGTTTACTCAATTATAAAAAAAGGACGTTTGACTAAGTGACATTTAAATCCCATTTCAATGCTGTATCTATGATCAAATAAAGCGATAGTGATTTAAGGGACTTCCGGGAGCCAACTAATCTAACCTGTACCTGAACAAGATACTACAATATAGTCATGCAACTTCCTATGGAGGCTCTCTAGTGATGGAGGACTCACTAATTCCCAAAACAGAGCATTTGCCTATTAAAACAGCCCCTCCCTTTTCCAATTACATATCTATTCGAGGCTGGATTTTCTGGTCTACTTCAATCGAAACAACATATTTCAACAGACTGAATACAGAAACAGATATGAAAATTAAGCTATCTTCTCTTAAGCTAGATAACAGATCTATAAAAATATGTAAAACAAAGTCATTCTTATCATTGAATGTTTTGTTTAGGAAAATATAGTTATTTTAATTAAATGCTATATTGATATGTAGTAAACATAGTCATTTTAATTAGTTATAAATATTTAGACATTTAATCCATTTTGATTTCTAATGCAGTGTTAGATATAAACTACATAGAGAAAAGTTCTTTGGGGTTTTCAATAATTTTTAGGAGATCTGAGACAAAAAAGTTTGAGAACTCCTGTAATAAAGATAACACATATAAAGAAGTAGTGAGGAAGGAGGAGTATTGTTCTGAGGAGGTAGAAAGGGATAGGGACAAGGATGGAGATGGGAGTATCCTCACAGAGGCTATGACATGACCTGGGTGGATAGCTGACTGGGATGTGAAGTAATCAAACATGGCTTGATTAGTGTCAGGGTCCTTAAGGGGTCTCTGAGTAGACTTCAGGAAATTTGTAAATTTAGGTGGGAAAGAAAGTACATGTATATTTTCACTAATTTCTGAATAATAACCAAAATTTTATGTTTCCTTCAATTGCTGTAAAGCATTATTCTGCGGTGCCCATAGACTCTACCAGACTGCTAAAGGAATCTATGTCACAAATGGACAGACTCCATCACCTATAATTAGGAGAGCCCCAGGACTGAACTAAATGAGCACATTAGAGTTGGGACCTGGATTCTAGAAGCTTTGATTGGGTGTGAAAGTCTAATCCAATGTGAAAGGTACTGATCCAAGTTGGAAGGAGTCAGACAGAGATGATTGGGGGAGAGAGGGGAGAAGAAAGAAGAATAATTTAAGACTATTTCCATAATAATGCTAAGATATTTTAATTTCTAATACAGTAAATACTATTCAATAGAATCCACATGAACAAACTCTCTTCAGGATTTTCAATAATTTCCAAGGATATAAAGGGGTCCTGAGATCAAAATATTTGAGAATTGCTGAATTAGGATTTTCAAGATTCTATTGTTCTGATTCCTTGTTCAGGGTCAGGGTACTGGGAAAAGAGAAAAAAAAAATAGAAAAGAAAGAAATTTAAGAGAGTATCTAGTTCAACCCTCTATTTTATAGCAAAAGAAATTGAGGCCCAGAAAAGTGAAATGACCTACCCCAAATCTTATATTTAAATATATCTTATATTTATTTTTTATTCTTATGTTTAATATTATAATTATAATAAAATTATATTTAAAACAAATTAAAATCTTTCATATTTACATATATATATATATACACATATATCATATGTTTTCAGACACTGGAATTGGGTCATATTGGTTTTTAAAAAGAGAATGATTTTTATCTTTTGTATGTGCTCTAGGGAAGTTTATGGCACAACACAGAGAGAGGGATGGACTAAATGACCTCTCCAGGTTTCAAGCAACCCTTAGAGCCTACCTGATCTAATGTCTGATAGGAAGACCTAGTATATTAGTCTAGATGCCTTGGAGAAAGATAAAGGAAAATAGGTTAGCCAGGCAACCCTCTGGCCCCAAGCTTTGTTGAATGGTATTCCAGGGCTTCATTTTTAGTCTCAGAAAACTTCTTGTGTCATAGGCCAGTGTGGTACTCTCCCTCCAACCCCACCCCCAAGAGGAGGGAGTTCCTATCATTGGACTTACTGTATATGATTCACAACCTTGCCCCAGTTGTGAAATCTGGGAATCTTGCGGGAGGCCGGGGAAACTGTATGTGCCCCCAGGGGACAGTTGTCTGGGAAGCAAAGGCAGACAAAGAGTTAAACTGGGTATGTGAGAAGGTGGGGAGGAGGGGCCTGGGGAGGCCTGGCTAGAAAAAAGCAGCACACGTTAAGCATCGTCCCAGCTGGGAACTGTTGGATGATGCTTTTGGCAAAAGAGCCTGTGGTTTCTGGGCCTGACATCATAGATTTTTCGTCAGCTTGAGTGTCTCAGATCTACTTCTTCCTGTCCTCCCCTTTCTCCATCCTTACTTTCTTTTTTTTCCCTGTCCTCCCCTTCATTCATTCTTCTTTTTTCTTTCACCTTCCTCTTCCCCTCCTTCTCTCTTGTTCCCCTCCTTCTACCCCTCTTTTCTTCTTTTCCTTTCCTTCCCTTTTCTCTTCCCATCTCTTTTTCCTACTTTCTTCATTCTACTCTTCCCTTCCCCTCTCTATCTTCTTTCCTTCCTCTTCTTTCTTTCCCATCTTCCCCAACATCTCTCCTCCCTTATCTCTCTTCATCCTTTCCTAATTCCCTTATCCCTCCTCTCTTTTCCTATTTTTCATTCTTCTTGCTTTTCTTTCATTAATTCCTCACTCTTCCTTTTCTTCTTTTACCGTTTTTTTCTCTTCTCCCCATTCACTCTTATGATTGGAATTTGAGGGTCAAATTGTGAAGTCTACAAAGTTTTTTTTCCCAAGGTTTATTTTCAATGCCTCACATTCCTTGGCTTCTTGGATTTTACAATCACATTCTTCCCATCTATTCCCATGCTACTGTTTTCTCCCAACCTTCAACCCCCTCCCCCACCTGAAGCTCTTTTCAATTTCCACAACAAAACCTGCTTTCAGGAAAAGGTCTGATAGTTATTACTATGAATGTATCTGACTGCTTTTCAGTCTGTAGGATACCAACTTTCAAGGTCCAATTCAAATGCTACCTCTTTGATCTTCAATGATCTCCTGAGCCAGAAATGATCTCCTTTGCCAGTGAATTGACATAGCTTTGTATTTGTCAACTGCTCTGTTTTATCCTTCACTTTCACATTCTGCTATGAGAAATAATTTGATTTACATGAACATTTTCATTCTCAGTGGGTTGATGGTCCTTCATCTTGGAAGAGGATCAGTGACATCACAGCTAAAGTCTTGCCTTCCTAGCAAATGGGAAAAGTCATCAACCTTTCTTTCTCTTCTATAGTTGTCAAAAATATGGCAAGATGGAAGTCAAGACAAGTGGGATGGCCCAAGGAGACAGTGCATGACCTTGGTATCTTTGATGTCTGACTAAGTTTTAAGTGCTCCACATTATCTGCTTCCATCACCATTATGGCTAGAGGAATAAATTGTTCCCTACCACCCATTCCATCAGGGGAAGTCTTCACATGCTTGGAGTGTACATCCCCCTAGTTCATCTATAGTTTTGAGTCAATTACCTTCAACTTAATTTAGCCCATCTGTCAACAAAGCTTTACTGAGATGTGGCTTGTTGCTCATGCTAGAGCTCCTTGCAGTCAGATAGCTCAGGACTTTTTAGCATCAGTTAGAAGAGTTAGTTAATTCCTCATTCTTGTAGTCCCC
The DNA here is from genome assembly GCF_048593235.1 of Sminthopsis crassicaudata. Lineage (NCBI taxonomy): Eukaryota > Metazoa > Chordata > Mammalia > Dasyuromorphia > Dasyuridae > Sminthopsis > Sminthopsis crassicaudata. Next base: position 235,199,191 of record NC_133618.1, on the reverse strand, counting down.
CATCCCCTTTTCTACTCAACCCTAGCAATTTTGGGACTTACCACAGTCTAGAGTTAGAACATTCTGATTCATAGACATTGAGAATTAAAGGGACTTTAAAAATCATTGAGTCAACCTCCCTCCACAGGGATAGGTATGGTATCACTCATTAGGCATTTATCACACTCCTATGTGGATTATCTTAAAAAAATTTTTTTTGTCTTGTAATGTTTTCTTTTCTTTTGATTAAAACTTTTTTATTTTCAAAACATATGCATTCACTCCTTCAAAAACCCCTGTATTCCAATTTTTCCTTTTCCTTCCCCCCCACCCGCTACCCCAGATGGCAAATAATCCAATATGTCAAACATATTTCTCTATACATATTTCCACAATTATCATACTGCACAAAAAAATCAGATCAAAAAGGGAAAAAAATGAGAAAAAAGCAAGCAAACAACAACAAAAATGTGAAAATACTATGTTGTAATGCCATTCAGTTCTCACAGTACTTTTTTTGGATGCAGATGGTTCTCTCCATCACAAATGTATTGGAATTGGCCTGAATACATCTCATTGTTGAAAAGAGCCACATTTATCAGAATTGATCATCATATGATCTTGTTGTTGATGTGTACTGTTCTCCTGGTCCTACTCAATTCACTTAGCATCAGTTTTTGTAAGTCTCTACAGATATTTCTGAAATCATCCTGCTGAGCATTCCATAACATTCATATACCATAATTTATTCAACCACTTTCCAGCTGATGGGCATCCACTCACTTTCCAGTTTCTTGCCACTACAGAAAGGGCTGCCACAAACATTTTTGCACATGTGGGTCCTTTTCCCTTTTTTATGATCTCTTTGGTATACAGACCCAGTAGAGACACTGTGGGATCAAAGGGCATGCATAGTTTCATAGCCCTTTGGGCATACTTCCAAATTGCTCTCCCAAATGGTTGTATCAGTTCACAACTCCACCAACAATGTATTAGTGTCCCATTTTTCCCACATCCCCTCCAACATTCTTCTTTTATTTCAATTATTAATTTTTATTTACAAGATATATGCATGTAATTTTTTCAGCATTGACAATTGCAATTTTGTTCCAATTTTTTCCCTCCTTCACCCCATCCCCTCCCTCAGATGGCAGGTAGACCAATACATGTTAAATCTATTAAAGTATATGTTAAATACAATATGTGTATATATGTCCATACAGTTATTTTGCTGTAGAAAAAGTCGGACTTTGAAATAGTATACAATTAGCCTGTGGAGGAAATCAAAAATGCAGGTGAACAAAGGTAGAAGGATTAGGAATTCTGTGTAGTGGTTCACACTCATTTCCCAGAGTTCTTTCGATGAGTGTAGCTGGTTCAATTCATTACTGTTCTATTGATACTGATTTGTTTCATCTCATTTATAAAAAGAGCTACGTCCATCAGAATTGATCATCATATAGTATCCAACATTCTTCTTTACCTTTTCCTGTCATCTTAACCAATCTGAGAGGTGCATAGTCTATCACAGAGTTGTCTTAATTTTCATTTTTCTGATCAATTATGATTTAGAGCATTTTTTCATATACTATAAATGGTTTTAATTTCTTCATCTGAAAATTGTCTGTTCATTAGTAGATTAACTTTTTAATATTTCTTGCCTCTCAGTTCTAAGAGGTCCTTGAGAAAATGGATTGTGCCTTGTTTTATCTTTCTAACCCCTCATCAAACATATTATATAGTAAAATATATATCATATATATCAAATATAATAAATGGATTTTCCAACCTTAACACTTTACTACTCAAAGATCTATGATTTTGTCTCTGTAAATACTACTTTCACTGATAGATGACAGTCATTTCATATCTTAGTAATAGACAGTCTTTATGTGCTGCTGTGTGATATGTGAGGTGGGGGTGGGAGTGGAGGGAAGGTGAATCAATTAACAAGCATTTATTAATCAACTATAAGGAATGAAGTACCATGCTAGGAGATAAGGAAAAACAAACTCAAAGGTGAGAAAGTCTGTTTCTTTCTCAAGTAATTTACATTCTACTAGGAAGAAATAATATATTCACGGATAAGTACAGATAAGTACAGACAAGATAGCTAGAAAATAAATATACATGGGGAAGTGAGGTGGTCTAGTGGATGGAGCACCAGCCTGGAGTCAGGAGGACCTCAGTTCAGATATGTCCTTAGATACACAGAGCAGATGGTGAGGAGCAGGAGGAGGAGGAGGGATGACACTAAAAACTGGAATCAGAAAAAGGTGGAATTTGTGATAGGAGAGGAAAGCGCATTCCAGGCTCACAAAGGCACATATGGAGAAGATGAAATTCTGCATTTAACTTTGCAAAGAGCAAATAAGAGGGAATAATATGTTATCAGCCTGATAAGAAAGGCTAAAGGTGGCATTTAAAGCCTTTTAAGTGGAGAAGTTTGAATCTGATTTCAAGGGTAATGGAGAGCCCCTAAAGCTTCTTGAGCAGGTGAATGGCATGGTTAGAGTATGGCTTTAGGAATGTCAATTTGGCCTTTGTGTGGAGATTGGGGTAAAAATGAAACAGATTTGAGATAGGGAAATAATTAGAAGACCTTTGAGGAGGCCATCAAATAAACTATTGAGGTTTATCAGAAAGGCAAAGAGGTTTTCGATGAGGATATATTGTGTGATGAAAAAGAGTGAAGTGGATACTGGAGATATTGAGGACTAGAATCCATAAGACTCAGTAACTAATTGGATATGGGGATTAATGAAAATAAGGACTGGAGAATTACTCTGAGGTTAAGAACATGGGAAGTTGAAGAGATCTCTGTGTTTTCAAAGTAGAGAAATTAGGAGGAACTGTAGTGGGAGAGGGGGAGGAGAATAATACAAATCTATCATGTCATTCGAAACCTTCTGGAGATGAGTCTCTCTGCTCTTAGCCAGACTAGTTCTAAGACAAGGGATCATGGGTCAAGGAAGTTTTCAATACTCAGTCTCCCCATCCAGCCTAACCTTTTCCACTTCGGTATTTCTCCCTCCCATTTGGAGCCAAGCTATTGGTATTCAGAATAATAGCCTTGGATCCTCATCAGTAGAAATTAAATTGCATGGTAAAACAATACATATTCAGTGGGTTCTCATGGTCATGGCAGGAAAAGTAGAGGTTGAAAGTGAAAGGGGTCAGGTTAACCCTTAGTTCAGTAGGAAAAAAAAACCATACACACATGTAAGGATGTATGCGTGTGTGTGTGTGTGTGTGTGTGTGTGTATATACATGTATATATATATATCAGCCCTCTCCCCCTCCCCCTCCATCTCCATCACCAGCTCTGTCCTCCTCCCCCTCCAGCCTAGTTCCCCTTCTCTTCTACCCACCAGCTCTGTCTCCCTCCTTCCCTGGAAATCTGGCTCAAGGTTTGGTATAATCTGATTCTCATAATGAGCATGAAGGAGAATCCAACTCTAACTAACTAGCTAACTCTACCCAAATGGGTTCTTTCTGCAACTTGAGCCTCACTTTCTCCATCCAATAGAGATTATGATGGCAACAGAAAACCTGGCTCCCAATCCCATCTCTGCTACATGACAGTAACAATAATCACCACCACTTCACATCTATGCAGCACTGCAAGACTTGCAAAGCTCTATATTGTTTCCATCTTCTTTGGTCTTTGCAACAGCCCTGTGATGTGCGTATCACAGCTATTATCTCCATTTTACAGGTAAGGAAACTGAGATCGACAGCTATGGGCTTGCCTAGGATCACATTGCTTGGGAAGTGCCTAAGTTTCCCAGACCTCTGTTTCCTCATCTGTAAAAAGGGAAGATGTGGGGGTGGTAGCAGACAAGCTGGCTTCTAGGGCCCTTACACTTCTAAATCTATGGTCTTTTTAGTGACTTGCACAAAGTTACCCAGGAGGACAGTTCTTAATTGACCATACCATTCTGTCTCTTACTTGCCCCTTACCTGCAGGGTAATCTTGTGCAAAAAGAACAGAGGTTTAAGTCTAAAAGGGAACTTAAAGGGTATTTAGTCTAACTTCTTCCTTTTACAAATGAGTAAAATGAGGTCCAGAGAAGATAAATGATTTGTCCAGTAGAACACAGTAAATTTTTGAGGTAGAATTTGAATTCAGGATTTGTCACTCCAAAGTTGTCTCAAACTGTCTCTTTGGGTTTCTGTTTCATCCGTATATAATCAATCATTGGAAACAAAGATCTCTGAGATTTCTTCTCGCTCTGGAATGTTAGAATCCCAGGCTTTTTGTCCTGATGGCCTCAATTGTTGAGGAAATAAGATAAGGGACTGAAAAAGTTTAAAAAAAAAAAAGCACAAAGAGCACTGCCTAGGAAGGAATTATTTTGAAGTTGCAGGACTATTCCCAGAGGTTCTGTGCCCTAGACTGGAGGGCTCAGTCCGAGCCTGTGGCCAAGAACAGCCTGGGACTTTGTCCTCATTTTCCCTTCCTTGACTCTCAAGCCCAGAACAAGGAATGGAGAACTTTCCGACAGGAAGCCGGATGGTTTCCATAATGTGGGGGCTGCAGCCTCTCAGTCAGAGAGACACATTTTTTGTTGTTAAGCAGCTCTTGGAAACAATGGTTTCAATTAGCTGGGAATGGGGGGGGGGCAGCTTTGGGAGGAGTAGGCTGGGCTTCTAAAGTAGAGACTGTTCTGTGAAATCTGCTCCCCAATCCTGGAGAAGAGGCTCAATCTTTCACTAAAGAATCAACTCCTTTTATCTCTCTGTGGTGCAAAAGGCCAAATCAGAGGGACTGATCTAGGGGCAAACTATATCTAGAAGAGGAACCTTGAAGTATGAGTAGGATTCCCACAGGCAAATAAATGGGAGGTCCAGAGAGGGCCTTTGTCCACTGCCTTCTGAGTATTATGTACAACGGTAGCCAGAACCCTACCCTCATTCTTGCCATAGAAAATAATCAATCATATAACATTGAATATTAAAACTGAAAGAAGCTATAAAGCATAGAATATCAGAACCCAAAAGGACTTAGAACTAAGAATATAAAACAACTTTGGAAGGAAACAGAATCCAGAATGTTAAAGTTACAAAGAGATCTCAGACATCAAGAATCCAGGGATTCTTAACTTGGAAACCATTGAATTTATTTTAAAATATTTTGGTAACTAGTTTTGTATATATTGTAACCTGTGTCTTTTTATTTTATGAATTTAAAAGCATAATTCTGAGAAAGGAATCCATAAACCTCACCAGAATATCAAAGATATCTATGATGCACACAAGAAAAGGTTAAGAACCCCTGGCCTAGTCCAACCCCTTAGTTTTTCTGATGGGGACACTGAACCTTTTAAAGGAAGTGCTTTGTAATTTAAGAACCCCATCAGATTTAGGATGGAATATGCCATTAGCATCCAGAAAAAGAACTGTGAAGACTGAACATGGATTGAAGTATATTATTTTCACCTTTTTCTTTGTTTTTTTTTTCTTGTAGTTTTTCCCTTTTGCTTTGATTTTTTCTTTCACAATACGACTAACCTGGAAATAAGTTTAGAATGATTGTAGATGTATAACCTGTATCAAATTACTTTCTGTCTTGGAGACAAGGAAGGGAAAGAAGGAAGAAAGAAAAAAGTTTTGAGCTTGAAATCTTATTAAAATTAATGTTTAAAACTATGTTTACATGCAACTAGAAAAAAATAAAATATTAAGTAAAAAAAAATCCATCAGAATAAACTCAGGGTTCTAAGACAGTTGCCACAAATGATTTCCCTTTCTGAAGAATGAGCTTTGATATAAGAAATAATCAAAGTGAATCTAAGAGTCCTGGGCTGAGGAGAAAGAAATTAGATGGTAGCCCTATAGTTGGATAAGAAAGCACGAGAGAGAGATTGGGGTTGGGAAACAATATAAGGTCTTGAAGACAAACTCTAACCTTCTCAATTTTACCCCAAATGGCTCTTCTGTCATGTGGTTCTCAACTTGGGTTATACAGGAAGGGGAAGGACTAATAGTTCGATGAAATCAAGCCAGCCTGACTTGGGAGAAGAGCATTGTCAACAAGAATATGAATTTGTGGCTCAGTGAGGGTACCAGAGACCAAGCTAATTTTGTAATTGCCAAAAAATTAAAAGCCTGCTGTGCTCCTTCTGGATATGCAAATCTCATTCCCCAATTGCTTCCTCTGATGAGGTTTCTATGCAGATTTCTGCATACTAATGAGATCGCACTTCTTCACTTGTGTTTGAAGTGATGTATGTTAACAGCTCTGGCGGCCTCCCCACCTATTTCTCTCTAGATATTAAGTTCCAGTCTTTCAGGCAAGATGCTGAAGTGTGGAACTGCCTGACTTTCCCATGTGGCTCCAACCTAGTGCTAGGTTGAACCTCTGGCAAAATCTATAGAACCATGAAATGTCAGAGCTGGAAGGGACCTTCAAAACACAGGGCATAGAACGTTAGTATGATAGAGCTAGACGGGACCATAGAACTTGGAACATCAGAACTAGAAGGAACTTAGATGTTATCTATGCCAAGAACCCTGATCTTTGGGCTCTAAGGTCTGTGCTCCTAGATCTTCCACCAGGACCAGAAGAGTAAGATTGTAGTCAAATTAAAAGTTGAGTGAACAGTCACAATAGAAAGTCAAGATAGATATTAGGAAGGACAAAGAAACCAATGGTTAAAAGGGGAGCAGGTCAGAGTATTAAAGTATGGGTCCTTCAGATGTGGAAGGGTAGAGATAGATAGCTCAAAGTCAGACCTTAGAAAGCTTCTATTTAAAAATTAGTCAATAAAGTGTTAGGTCTTTAATAGTTCTGGGGCATTAAACATTTGCAAATTGACTTTACATCCACTATTCTTCCTTACCTACAACAAACTACATTCCAGCTGCACTGGCCTACATGTGTCATTCCATCCCCCCATCTTCATATCTTTGGAGGTTGTTTCCTATCCCTCTTTACTTTCACCTCTTGGAGCCCTTAGTTCCCTTCAAGGCTCAGTTTGAATGTACCTCCTATAAAAGGCCCAATCAGAAAACATGGAGAGTACCTACTAGGAAATGCCCCTGGAAAGTAAAAAAGGGAAGGGCTCCAGTTTGGCAAATTGATGCTTGTTTCAAGAGGGAGAAAGGAAAAAGAAGAGATGAGCTCACTAGTGGGCAAAATTTGTCAGTGGATGTCATTCTGGAGAAAAAAAAAGAATAAAAATTCTATAACTTTTGGCTTAAGCAGGCTGGCTGGTTGGCATGTTCTCTGTGTTATAGCCTTTTGTGCAGGAGCAGAGCCTCAATAACTCCTTGACTTCCTTTAATGATAATTCCCCCCTTCAAAAGATGGAAGAATAAATACAAGGGAATTTTTTTTTCTGGATCTGTGTCTCACAAGCAAGGAGAATCAGATTTTTAGGAATGGAAACAGTAGGAACTTTCCTTCTAGGAGTTTCTGATACAGAAGAGGGAAGCCTAACAGTTTCCCATGTGCCCTCAATTTAGATAAAGCAGATTTCTCAGGGATCAGAAGAAAGATAAGTAGAATTCCAAAGACTAAAATTCTACAAGGGAAGTAGGACAAGGAAGGAAGGGAACTTTACGAATGAAATTTTGAAGGCACAAGAAAAAAAAAATCACCTGAAAAGACCAATGTAGATACATTAACTATACTAACTATACAATTTCAATTTTTAAAAGGTATACAAAAAAAAAAAAGAAAGAAACATGAGGGCAGGCAACAGAGGATAGATAGGAAAGGATAAATAAGATGTACTAAAGCTCAGAATAAGCAGAGACTAGCTAGTAAATTAATAACAAAAAATGGATGTGTATAAGCATACTGGGAAAAGGAAATAGACAAAACCTTTGGATCATTACTTACAGTAGATGGGACAATGATAACTCAAAAGAGAAAGGGGGGTTGTGACTCAATTTTTATTTTGCTAGTTTTCTCTGACAATTAAAATGACCTTTGGATTGGAAAAGACAATTAAAATAGCTGCTAGGAATTTTATACCCTCAGTTAAGGAGGGGTTATTAAAGTAGCGCCTAGCTGCTGTGCATGAATTCAAGTTGTCTAGTCTAGAAGAACTATATCTTTGGATAATGAATGAACTGACTGCCATAACCACTGAGTAATATTCAAAAAGTCATGTGAACAGGAGAGATACTGCAGGATTAGAGAAGGGTAAATATCCTGGTTTTCAAAGGAGGGAAGAAAAATCAATCTGAATACTAAAATAGACCAGTGAGCTTGACTTTAATTTCTATATTAAAGATGTTGCTAGTGAACTCTAGAAAGGAAGTGATGACCCCAGAGAACTCCAGTGTGACTTAATCAAGAACATTTCATACTGGCAGCTCTTATTTCCTCTTTTTTTTTTAATGTATTACTAAAACAGTAGATGGGGGAATGAATGCATTAGATATAATTTCACTAGATTTTTTAGCAAAGCATTTCTTAAAGTAGTTCCTGCTATTTTTATGGACAATATAGACTTGTACTGTTAGGTATTTTTATCAAATATGCAGATACCATAAAACTAGGAATTATCTCTCCAAACTAGATAGAACCAACTTGACAGGGTAGAATATTAAAGCGAATCTAGGAGTTATCTTTCCAAACTAGATAGGACTAGGATCCAAAATATAGCTTGACAGTATAAAACATTAGACTGAATCTAACAAGATGAAACTTAATAGGGATAAATATAAGGTTTTGCACTTGGGTAAAAAAAGAAAAAAAGCCCACCAACATCCCAAGTACAGACAAATTATTAATAGTTTTTCTGCAAACATCTATACGTATTAGTGAACCACAAATTTTTTACAAGTTAACAATGTGATGTGGCAGTCAATGAAGCCAAAGGGGCTTCTACATTGAGAACCATCATTTTCAGGAATTAGGATGGGCTAGTCTTTTAAATTCTGCTCTGATAAGACTATATCTAGGGGTCTCAACAGCACCTTGTAAGAAACATATGGATAAACTGGAGACTGTCCAGAGGTAAACAACCAGAATGGGGAAGGACTTAAATCCTTACCATATGACCATATAATTATCCATAGAAGGAAGTGGTGATAGTTAGCCCAGAGAGAAGCTGGGGGGACATAATAGCTATCTTTTAAGTACTTGAAAAATTGTCATGTTAGAGTTTGGCCTCAAAAAGCAAATCTAGGAGAAAAAAAGGTACAAAGAAGCACATTTAAGTATTTTGGAAGGAATAACTTTCTAACATTGAGAGCTATCCAAAAGTGGAAAAGGCTGCTTCAGGAGATATTAAGTATCTACTCATGGGACTTCTTCAAGCAAGGCCAAGAGATGATCACTTGTTAGATGCAGTGGGAATTCTTTGTCAGAATCTATACATGTAGTTGATACTAAGTGATCTTAAAGGCAGGTCCTTCCAACTCTGAAATTTTGGGATTCTGTTACATGGTACCTATCTGAAGTTAGGTTATCATATAATCTCTCTTGAGGACATTTCAACTTTGAGATTTTTTGTTAAACCCAAGGAGGCATAAAGGTTCCATCATGCCAGATCTATATATCAGAATTGTGGAAGGAAGAAAAGCCATGATGGAGATGGAGTCCCTGAAACCTAACAAGGTTATAGCTGCACATACAATTAGTGACTCCCTTGGGAACTGCTCATGCATGAGGTTATATATAATAATATAACTATGTGTATATATATATATATATATGTATGTATATATATATATATATATATGTATGTATGTATGTATATATATGAAACAATATACATGTAGATATGTATTTATATATGTTTGTATGTGTATATATCTGTCATAAGTTCATAGGATCACGGTACTAGAATATTTTGTTCTATGAAAGACCTTAGAATATAAAACATAGAATTTTAGAACTATAAAGAGCCTTAGCACCTAGTAGAGCCAGAAGGAAAATAGAACATAAACTATAAAATGCTAGAGCTGGGAAATTCTTAAAATAAAATACAAAATATTAGAGCTGAAAGTAATTAGAGAACATAGAATGCTAATTTTACAACTGGAAATGGCCATAGAACATAAAATGTAAAATGTTAAAGCTAGAAATTACCAAAGAACATAGACTAATAGTATCCACTAATAGTGGAAAGAGCCTTAGAATATATATAGAAAACATAAACAATATAAAACATTAAATGTTAGTGCTAGAAGTAATGTTAGGACATACATGGATAGAATGTTAGAGCTGGAAAGAACCATAGAACACTATGTCAGTACTGGAAGAAGTGATCCTTGGAGATGATGTAGTCTTGTTTTACAGGGAAGAAGATGCTGTACAGGGCAGGGAAACTTCCAAGGTGTATTGTGAAGGACTTAAAACTCAAATCACTCTGGCTGTCATTGATTGGTCAACAAGAAGTCCTAGGCTATATCCCAGTTGGTCATTGTTTGGGCCCTGATTGACTCAGAGTGAAAGTAAATGGAAATTGTTTCTGTTTTGATCAGGAACCCTGAGAGTCTTCCTCACCCACATTGGATTTTTTTATTTTTTGATTAAGCAAGAGACCATTCTCCGCTTTACTCACTTATTCAGCTAGCCTTAATCACTAAAAACAGCTGTTGCTTCAGTCAAACTGAGACCTGTTAAAGACTTTAGCTTAAAAAGGCCAAAGTCTACCACTATATCAAGGGCCATCTCCAGTCATCCTGATCTCTATCTGACCACTGGACCCAGTTGTCTCTGGAGGAGAAAGTGACTTTGTACAGCCTTCCCTCACTTAAATCCAACTCATCTGCATGTCATGACCTCCCTGACATCATGGTCTTTTAGTGAGAATGAATGACAAACAACAAGAAGTAAACATACATTTATGTACTCTTTGTGAGTGCATGGGTATGTGTATGTTTATATCAATATTTCAAAGAATTCATTATTTCATCCATGTTTCCCCCATTGATCCAACCTGCAGCCCTTCCATACCTTGGAAGACAATTCTGACTTAATGTAGCCAAAAAACCCATTATTTAATTGCCAATATCTGGTAATGGTTGAGCTGGTACCCAGATGACAGGTATTATGCAGTCTATCTCTAGGTCTGTCACATAGAAGTTCTAGCTTGTAGGACTTGATGAAACTCTGCTTCTTTTTGCCACAACTTTTGAAGAGATAGAGCATTTTGGCACTTAGGTTGGTTGTCATCTTTTGTTCTCCAAGAGGATCAAAATGATATCACTATGTTAGTGTGTATCCAATTGGGGCTGATCAAACCAATATAAAGTCAGAATGCACTACAATGTGAACACAAATAGTCCTTGTGAACATTGAGGGTGGATTCTCTAAATCTGTGCATCTCACATTTATTTTGAGCTACTTCAATGATGCTTTTCTCATAGAGCACAGGACCATGCTGGGTAGTCCTGTGCCACTCACACCTATGTCATACAAATAATTCCAAAGATCTTCAGAGATGTCCTTGTATTACTTTTTCTGACCATCTCTCTTGTCTCCATTATACTCAGCATTCCAGAGACACTGGTCTCCTTGCTCTTCCTCAAACACACACTCCATCTCCAAATCCTAACTCATGTCTTCCAAGCTTTGAATATCTCTTTTCTAATCTCCTACTCCTCTAGCTTTCCTGACTTCCTTCAGGTTTCACGTAAAAGTTTCACTCCTTCCAGAAGACTTTCCCAGTTCTTCATTTTAGTGTCTTGTCCTATCTACATAAAATAATTTTCAGGCAAGTATACATTTGGTATTTAAACGATATGGCCAGCTCAGAATTGTGCTCTCTGCAGTAGAGTTTTAATGTTTAGAAGTTTAGTTTGAGAAAGCATCTCAGTGTCAGGTACCTTATTCTGCCAGATGATCTTCAGACACTTCAAATGGCAGCAATTCAGTTTCCTGGCACGGTATTGGTACCCTGTCCAGGTTTCACAGGCACATACTTCAGCACTACAATGAGACATTGGGGGAAGACCTTAATGGAAAAATATGTGTGTGTCTGGGTGTGTGTGTGTAAAAGCTTATGAAAGAGACAAAGGCAGAGATACAGAGAGAATCAAGTCAAAAGTGCCTAATATGTCTGAAACGTTGGACTAAGCCATGGGGTCCAGTGAAAGAAAGGCAAAAACAAAAACTAAACTAAACTAAACAACTCTTTAGGAGCTCACAGTCCATAAGTGATACAACATACAAACAACTATGTAAAAATCAACAATACACACACACACACACACACACACACACACACACACACAAGAGAAAAAGAATAAGTTGGAACCGGGAAAGTCTTCTTGCAGAAGTGGAACTTTTACATGAGACCTGAAAAAAGAGTCAGAAAAGCTATAGGAGTAGGAGATTAGAAGGGAGATATTCCAAGCATAGAAGACAGCCATGAAAATATAGTTAGAAGATGAGGTATGTTTGAGGAACAGAAAGGAGGCCAGTATCACTGGAATGCTGAGTATAATGGAGACAAGGGAGATTCGAGAAGACTGAAAGGTAGGAGATAGACATGTTGTGAAGGACTCTGGATGCCAAACAGGATTTTACATTTGATCCTTGAGGTCATAGGGAACCACTGGATTTTATTAAATGCATATGTGTGTGCATAGGGTTGTTGAAGGGTGCACCATGGGTTAATATGATCAGACCTTTGCTTTATAGGAAGATAAACTTGATAACTTGAATCAGAAAGATCAATCAGATAGATACAGATGAACAGAAAGAAACAAGACAGACAAAGGGACTGTGGAGGAAGAGAGGGGAAGGGAGATAGAAGAAAAAAGGAGGAGGAGGAGGAAGAAGAGGAGGAGGAGACGATGATGAAGAAGAAGAAAAGGAAGAAGAAGAAAAGGAAGAAGAAGAAAAGGAAGAAGAAGAAGAAGAAGAAGAAGAAGAAGAAGAAGAAGAAGAAGAAGAAGAAGAAGAAGAAGAAGAAGAAGAAGAAGAAGAAGAAGAAGAAGAAGAAGAAGAAGAAGAAGAAGAAGAAGAAACTAGAGGAGGAGAAGGTGAGGAAGGAGAAGAAGGAGGAAGATGGGGAGAGAGAGAAAGAGGGAGAGGGAGAGAAAATCTTATTTGCATTTCTAGGCAGGTTATTTTCATATTTTCATTACAGAAAGAAATATGATCTAAAGCAGGCCCATCTTGTACCCCAGCCAAGGAAGTTGCAGTTACCAAGGAGCCAAAGGAACTGGTTATAAAACTGTCTTCCTTCTAAGACACAGACACAAAACACTGAATGAAGCCTGTGCATATATCTAGATCTATGATATAATGGAAAGAATACTTGGACAGGGTGGGGTAGGGGGTAGGAAGGTTGTGTGTTAGAGGCATACCACTTGGATTCCAGCCAATCAATTATTCAACAAATATTTATTGATTACCTACTATGTTCCTGGTTCTGGCCAGTGATAGAACTACAAGTACAAATGAATGAAATAATCTTTACTTTCAAGGAGCTTCCACTCTGATGCAATAAACAAGCATATATGAGATATGTACAGCAAAATATAAAGTTATAAAATATAAATAAATGTATATATATGTATATACAATGTATATGTATGTTATATATGTATTACATTTTATGTGTATACACAAGGAGGCTTGGGAAGACACCAGTAGATGGAGAATCAGCCAGGGAAGTCTGAGCTGCATCTGAGAAGAAGAGAGGGTCTCTAAGAGGGAAAAGTAAGAAAGAACTCTAGTCAAGGGGGATGGATGGGCAGAGCAATTGCACAGAGAAGAAAATAGAGCATTATGTGTCAGGAACAGAGAAAAAGCTAATGCAGGAGGGACAGGAATGTCTAACGAGGCTTGAAAAGATAAGTTGGAGGCCAGATTGTGAAAGTTTTTAAAAAGCTAAACAGAGGAGTTTATGTTTCATCCTAGAGGCAAGCAGGAAGCCACTAGAGATGGTTCAGTAGGAGAGTCATATGGTCAGGTCAATGTTTAAGGAAAATTGCTTTGGTAACCATAAGCAGGGAAGGTCAGTCTAGAAGCTTTTGCAATAATCTGGCCTTGAGGTGATGGGAGGGTCAGAAGCAGCTGCTGATCCTGAGCAAGTCATTTCCTTTTCTGTTCCCTCTTTAGTAAAATGACAGTAGAAACCAGATCTCCCTTTCAGGTCTGAGTGGTGCCTGGTATAGAGTAAATGTTTAATAAATGCTTATTGATAAATAGACTTTCTAGATTATAGGCTCCCATCGATAAAGAGCTGAAATGGACTTCAGAGGCCCCCTCGTCCAATGTCCTTATTTGAGAAATGAGGAAGGGATGGGAGATGGGGATGGGTGGGTGGTGACTGATGGGTCATCAGGCAGGGCAGTGTTTCTCTGGCACAGTGTTCTCTTAGTTGCTGTACATACGAAAGTCAACCAATAATCTCCCTCCCAGATTTTCCTTCCTAATGCTTTTTAATAGAAACCGGCATCCCAGCTGTGAATAGTTAGTAATCCCTTGATTAAAAAAATCTGTGTTTTGGTGTGGCATCTAATCAGAGGTTTTTTTACTTTTTTCTGTCCATTGACTGCTCCATCAGTCTTGTGAAGCTGTGTCACCCGTCTCAGAATGAGGTTTTTTAAATGCGATCAATCAGATACATAGGATGACAAGAAAATCGATTATCTCGAAATAGTTACAATTTATTTAGGTTAAGAAACTCCTGGTAGATTGATAAGATGAAAAACTACCACTAACATACATATGGGGTTTTTTGTCTTTCTTTTATCCCCAGTGCTTAGCACAGAGGCCTAATACAAAGTATATATACCCTTAATAAATGTTTGTTGACTGACTCACCTCCCTTCTAGGATTAAAAGCCATAGGAATTATGGTTTCCATAGGTTTACAAAATGTTGTGCTCACTATAGTCCTGCGAGCTAAAGTTTGTAATACTTTATTGTTTTCCAAAGGTAGGTCATAGGCCAGTTTTCTGCCTCACCATCTAGTCTTCCTCAGACTCCTTGGACCCCATGACAATGTCTTGCAAAATGCAAGGCAAAAGGCTGGATTGCTGATCAGGACTGTTCCCAGGAGGCCTGACCATGTGCCCAGCACTCAAGGATTCAGGCTGTTGCTAGTCACTACTGACCCTTTCTTTTCCATTCCCTCTGCAAACTCCCTTCATGAGCAAACTGAGTCCCTGTACTGTGGGCTCTATGAGCCAACCTGTGGCTAATTCTTCTATACCCAAGAGGCAGACCATGTCCCTGTCTGCACCTCCTTTTCACTCTGGATCTCATGGCATCTGACCACTGCTTTCATTCCTTCCTTTCTTCAGTAAATCTTTATTGAGCATCTACTTGGCACAGTGTCCAAGGCCCTATGTTAAGAGCATGAGGAATACAAAGTTACATAAAACACAGTCTTTGACCTGAAAGTGCTTGACATCCTAATAGGAAGCAGTGTGGTACAATGGAAAGAATATTAGACCTGGGTTTGTAATACCTATGAGACCCTGGTAATTCCTCAACTTCCCTTCCCAGTTTCCTCATCTATAAAATGAAGGGGAGGATTGGCCTGGGGACATCCCTTCTAGTTTTATCTGTGATTCTTTACAACACAAGTATCTACCTCCCTCACAGCCTTTCCTGCTTCATTCATACTCTTCATGTACAAAACTAGACCAAAGATTCCCTAGTTTTATTATGCTCTCTCCTGCCTCCATACTTTTGTACAGGTTTTTCACCATTTCTGGAACATAATGCCTTTCTCTTCTCCTTCTGTTGACATTTTCTCTTCCATAAAGGTTCACTGAACTCCCATCCCCCCCTCCATCTCCCACTTTCCCCATCCCATTGCTGAAAAGAATCTTCCCTGACCCACTAAGATAGAGATCTCTCTGTCTTCAATTTTTACTCAGTCTGTATAAATCTCTCCTGTGCCCCATCCCACTTTAGAATCTTACTTATTGGTGCATGTGTCACATCTCCTCCATCAATAGAAGCTGCTTAAGGGAAAGGAAGAAGTTCTTTCCCCCCTTTTATCCCCTTCTTTAAACTCAGTGCTTAACACATAGTAGGCAAATTTTTAGTATGTATTAAATTGAATGAAAATATCTACAAGATCATATGAATTGCTGAGAGCAGTTTGAATTGATGATCAGATTATTGAAATTCTGACCTCCTTTTCTCCACTTACCTATACCATTCTTTCCTCTAGACCTCAATTCTGGATCTGGGAAATGGGAATAATTTATTCTTCCCATTTACTCACCCAAGAAGCATAAACCAGCTATTATGTTTGGAGTCTGGGTAGCTATTTTGGGGGCAAGGAGAGGGAGAATTCTGAAAGTATATGGTATAATGAAAAGATACTTGGCCTGAGAGCCAGGATGCACTAACTGGCTGTGTGATCTCATAAAAGTATCTTACATTTTCTGGACTCAATTTTCTCATCTGCCTTGTGGGAGGAATTGAATTAGATTATTCCCTGAGGATCCATCTAAACTCTAATGAGCATCTCTGTACTTCTAGGATTGACTGTGGTTCTGCCTCTAGGAAGTATTCTGAATGCTCCTACTCTCTGGATGACCCCAACTGGCAGGCTAAAGACCTTTGAACATCCCCCTTGGTGATGGGGAGACTCAGAAGAGCAATATCTGCTGCTGCCAAACCTTACAGCCTTGGAGAGCCAAAGACCATGAAGATATCCTGTTTGTCAGCGGCTGAGTCTGGTAACTGGGAAATGATCTGAGTAATAATTGTGGGATCCAATTATCCTCCTCAGCCTGATTGGGCATGAACTGGAAATTCCCTATAATATAGTTTAATTAAATTATTCCTCACCACCTCCCCCTTTTATGGACGCCTCCTGTTCTCATTTACTCAGCTCTTAAAGCTCCTTCAGAAACCTCCTCAAAGGGGTTTGACTGGTTCCTTGCCACTTCCCGCCCTTCCTTTCCCCTTTGCCCAGGCACTTTACTCTGTGGTCTGGCTGGGTGGGGAGAATTTGAGTGCCCATTTCCCCTTTTAGCCAGGAGTGGGCAAGAGGCTGGATCATTATTAAGTCCCAGGGAGATAAAAATCCCAGGCAAAGTTTTTTCTTGGGTTTGGGCCTGGAACTTGTGCAATCAGAATTTTTGTTCAGAAGAGATAAAAAGCCTAAAACAAGATAACAGAGGCCATCGGATGCATTTAACTTGGTGACTCATCAGATTTACAGAGCAACCCTGGATTCTGAGGAATGGTTTGCATATGGAATCATAGAATGTCAGAGCTAAAAGGATTCTTAGAAGATAGAACACAGAATGTTAGAACTGGTAGGGACATTAGAAAGCAGAATGTCATAGTTAAAAGAGGCCTTGCAACAGAATATCAAAGGAGACCTCAGAATAAATAGAATTACAAAGGCATAGAATATCAAATATCAGAAGAAGAAGGACTCAGAATCAAAAAAAATATTAGAACCGGATATTAAAGATGGGAGGGGCCTTATAACAGAATATAAATGGTGTTAGCACCTTGCAACACAAAATGTGCACATAAAATATTAGAACTGGAAAGAAACTAATATAACAGAGTCACAGATCTTAGATATGATCTGATCCTCAGTATTTGTACTTGAGTGGGAATCTCCTCTACAACATTTCCTTGGTCATTCAGCTTTCATTTCAAGGTCTGTAGTGAGTGAAATGTTTCCCATCCCCCAAACTCTATTTTAAAACCTCTCATATCAGCTCTGGTCTGTTTCTCCACCAAGAACAACTCACAACTCCTCCCAAATGATTAAGACCAGAGAATCAGTTAGTATCCAAGATGGGGATAGGGAATAAGAAAGGAAAGGTTCACACACTTGCTGTTGGACTAAGAAGTGTGTTGAATCTGAATGGCATTTAGGTAATACCCATTAGTGTTTTTTAGAATTTCAAGTTTTTCCTTTGAAATCCCTACAGGTAGCATGATTGGACCTTATTGGCTGGATGATAAGGACAAATGGAGACAAATCTAGATGAAATCTAGGAGGATGGTCAAGGAACCAGAAATCACACCATAGAACAATTCATTGTAACAGGAGGGGATTTTTAGCCTAAAGGTGAGGGAGGGGCATCATTCATGTCATCAAATGTCTGAAGGACTACAATGGTAGAAGGATTAGTCTGGCCCTACTCAGTCTCAGAGAGCAAATGTAGAAACAGGTGTTGAAAGTTGTAGATTTTTGGCTCAATCTAAGGAAAAACTTCCTAATAATCAGAGCTATCTAAGAGTGGAAAGGGAAATCTCAGGAAATGAATATCATATCATTAGAAGTCTTCATGAAGAAGCTGGTTGACTATTTGTCAGGGAAAGAAATTCTTGCTCAGGTATACATTATATTGAATGATCTCTGAGGTCTTTCTACTCTCTGACCAGGCATGTTGTAGTGCTCCTGGGGGTCACATATTCAACATTGTCTGCTTCCTTTAGTTCTTTTAGTCCCTCTACCCAAAATGTGCCTGAGATGACACCAGATGTCATCAAGGCTTTTTGACTTGAGAGGTAGTTTTTGAAGAAGAAAATAAGCTTCACTAGCCCCAGAATTGTACAGCATTCTCTCCATTTGCCCTCTTCCATTTTTCAGTTGAGAAGATTTAGAGACAAATGGGAGCAGCATGTCACAGGTTCATCTAGAATACAGGAATCAGGGGAGAATGAAGAAAAGATCAAATAATTCCTCATGTAAATTTGGCTGCCATAACACTTCGACCTTCTTTAGCCACATGGCATTAACTGGTTTTCAGAATTTGGTGCCCCTCTCTCTTTTTAACATTACCTACTATTATTACCCTTCATACATTTTATACTCCAGCCAAAGTACAAAATTCTCCTCCTCCTGCTCCCTATCCTTTATCTCAAATTCTTCAGTCTTATGCTTTTTTTGCCTTTAGTCATGCTGTTCCTTTTGCCTACTTCTGTCCTCTATCCTTCCCCTCCTCCTCTTCCTCTTCCTCCTCACCTGTTCTAATCCTACCCATCCTTAAAAGCCCAACTCAAATTCACTCTTCTCCAGGAAGATTTTACTGCCATCCCCATCCCCCTAAGAAATCAGCAATAACTTTCTCCCTTGAAATTCCATAGCACCACATTCCTCAATTCTCTAATGCATTTACAATGCAATTATATGTATTAGAGCTATCTGTGTTTGTATATTATTCTTCTTAGATGACAGCAAGTGTCAGAGGGCATGTTTTATTTACGTTTTACTATATCTAATATACTTCCTGATGCCTATTACAATGCTTTGTACATAATAGATAATAGATTTGAATGAGTGATATATAACTTTTCCTGTAATTATTCATTAAAGTTTTATCTGTAAAGATTATAAATCAACCCATATTTTTATTTTTTACTTTTTTAATTAAAGCTTTTTATTTTCAAAACATATGCACAGATAATTTTATTTAGGTTAGTAAATAGCCTTGTGTTCCAAATTTTCCCCTCTTTCCCTCCATCCCCTCCCCTAGATGGCAAGCAATCCAATATATGTTAAACATGTTAAAATATATGTTAAATCAAATATATGTAAACATATTTATACAATTATCTTGCTGCACAAGAAAAATCAGATAAAAAGGAAAAAAAATGAATAAGAAAACAAAATGCAAGTGAACAACAACAAAAAGAGTGAGAATGTTATGTTGTAATCCACACTCATTTCCCACAGTCCTCTCTCTGGGTATAAATTCAACCCATGTTTTCTAAGAGCCTAACATGTGCCAGCTACATACTAAAGGATATGAAAACAAATTAAATTATTTCTCCCCTCAAGGAACTTTATATCAGAGGTGACACCTCCTAGGTGGGATTAAGGTACTATGGAAAGAGCGATGGTCCTTGAATCAGAGAAATCAAGTTTGAAACCTACCTCTGATGTATGAACTATGTAAGCCTAGACAAGATTGAAAGATTAAAACATAAAAAGATTGGTTTTATTTATATTACATTATTTATTTACATTTTTAATTTTTATATAACTAAAATGTGTTTGTGGTTGTGGTAATGATGGTTATGATGATGATGATGATGATGATGATGATGATGATGATGATTCTGGATAATAATACAAAACAGTATAGACAAAATGCTAAATGAGTATTAAAAATAATAAATTGATAAAAAGCAAACTTAAAATAACTGTTTCACACATAATTCTCTTTCTCTGTCTTTGTAGCCAACAAGCATAATCCCCCGCATGGAGTAAATGCTTAATAAATATTTGTTGACTGGTTAAAAATGTTTTTTTTTTTTTCCCCTTCAGTAGAAGGAGGGAAGTCGGGGAAGGAATTTTACTAAGTCAGATACTGGAGGCAAGTCATAGCATCTAACTCAATACCTGTTGCATGGTCGGTAATTAATGAATTCTGTGGTTGAATACATGCATGCATGAGACTCACGATATCTTGTTGTTCAGTTGTTTCAGTCATATTCGACTTTTTGTATCCAGCTCATTTTACATATGAGGAAAGAAGCAAATGACTTGCCCAGTGTCACCCAGCTAGTAAGCTTTGATTTGAACTGAGGTCTCCGTGACTCTTTATCTACTTACCTGCCCTTACCACAGTATAGGAAAATATAATAGAAAATAGGAAAATTTCAAATTTGAAGTCAGGAGCCTTGTACTTAGTTTCTCCCTCTAACTGGGACTTAATGACTTTAGCAAGCCGCTTCTCTGAACCTCAGTTTCTCTACCTGCACAATGGAGGTAATTCACGACCTTCTGCCAAGGTCATTTTGTTGATAGTACTTTGCAAAACTTAATAGGGTTTGTTGTTATTATTATCATTGCAGCAGCCCAGGTGTGAAGTGACGGAGAAAAATGTGTCTCACCCTTGGCTGGGGTGGAGAGACCAGTTACATTTCCTCACCCAGAGGAGCTGGAAGAAACAGTGCCTGGACTTGAGTTCCCCAGGCTGCCCTCCCAGAGACCTCCCTCACAAAGAGACTCCAGCAAAGAATCCTGTTGTGGGGAGGGCTGGCACCACTGCTGAGAACCACGGGACCACACATGATGAGCTGCCTCCTGGCAGCGGGCAAGGTGCCATGAAGGTCTCAGCTTCCCATCAGCTCCCTCCAAGGCTGGTGGATGGTCTGCAGAACTTCTCATTGTGCTAAGCCATGTTTGGGGGAGGAGGGAGGAGGGCAAGGTGAAAGCTGTCTGGGAGGTTCTTAAAAAATGTGGTGTTGGTCTAATAAGATCAGGGTCTTCCTCTTTCTCCAAACTCCCAAAGAGCATTTGGGACCAAAGGCTAGCAATAACCTGGAGTAAAAAATATCACAGGAGGTTATGGAAGACAGGAAACAGGGATTGAGTTTTTCTTGTCCCTCAGAACCCAAGCCTCCCTTGATTTCTCCTACCCTGTAGAACTCTGGTTTGTAAGAACATCAGAGGTAGACCTTGAAATATAGACTGTTAGAACTGGACTTATATTAGAATATAAAATCTCAGAGCTACAAAATACTTTGTTATTGTTGAGTTTTTTCAGTTGTGTTCTGATTCCTTATGACCCTGTTTGGGGTTTATTTTGGCAAAGATACTGGAATGGTTGCAGATTTTTACAGATGAAAAAATTAAAGTGAACAGTTAAGTGACTTGCTCAGGGACACACAGCTAGTAAATGTTTCAGAACAGATTTGAATATTGTCTTTCTGACTCCAGATTTAGTATTTTATCTACCCAGTTGCCCAGTAGGGATCTCAACAACCATTTAATATAGGGATTCTTAAACTAGACTCCATGAAAAAGATAGATAAATAATAAGCTATTTCAACACTTTCCTTTATAATCCTTTTTAATTTTGTTTTATGCATTTCAAAACAGATAGATTTAGGAAATAGAGACTAACAGGTAGAAATATGACAAATCATTTCAATATCATTGGTCTCTCTCATAATCCCATTTATTTTATCTTATACATCTCAAAACATTATTCTAAGATGGTGTCCAGATGCTTCACCAATTGTCCAAGGGGATACATAAAACACCTCATCTAGGCCAACTTCCAATCATCTTTATGACATTTCCCACTGAAAGTTATTTAGCTTCTGCCTGAATAACTCCAGTGATGGGAGATACTCCATTGTCAAGTTATCTTCTTGAAAAGATTTATAAGAAAATTCTTCCTTTTAATCCAGAGTCCAAATTTTTCCTTTTTTCACCCAACATAACTCCACATTTATCATATTATACAAGAAAAATCAGATCAAAATTGAAAAGAAAAATGAGAAAGAAAAAAAGGCAAGAAAACAACAACAAAAAAATGTGAAAATACCATGTTGTGATCCACATTCAGTCCCCATAGTCTTCTCTGGATGCTGATGGCTCTATCATAAGTCTATTGGAATACCCTGCTGTTTAAAAAAATAATAATAAAAATAAATAAAAAATTTTAAAAAGCAGTTAATCATCCTATAATCTTCTTGTTACTGTATACAATGTTCTCTTGGTTCTTTCTACTCATTTCACTTAGAATTAGTTCATGTAAATCTCTTCAGGCCTTTCTTAAATCATCTTGCTGATTGTTTCTTTCTTTTTTTATTATAGCTTTTTATTTATAA
The DNA here is from genome assembly GCF_048593235.1 of Sminthopsis crassicaudata. Taxonomy (NCBI): domain Eukaryota; kingdom Metazoa; phylum Chordata; class Mammalia; order Dasyuromorphia; family Dasyuridae; genus Sminthopsis; species Sminthopsis crassicaudata. Next base: position 235,176,730 of record NC_133618.1, on the reverse strand, counting down.
AACATATGCATGGGTAATTTTTCAACACTGACCCTTGTAAAACCTTCTGTTCCAAATTTTCCCCTCCTTCCCCCAACCCCCTGCCCTAGATGGCAGGTAGACCAATACATGTTAAAATATATGTTAAATCCAATATATATGTATATGTATTCATACAGTTATTTTGCTGCACAAGAAAATCTAATCTAGAAAGAAAAAAAACCTGAGAAGAAAAACAAAAATGCAAGCAAACAACAACAGAAAGAATGAAAATGCTATGTTGTGGTCCACACTCAGTTCCCACAGGCCTCTCTCTGGGTGTAAATGGCTCTCTCCATCACTGAATTGGTTGGAACTGGTCTGAATCAATTCAATGTTGAAGAAAGCAACGACCATCAGAATTGATCATCATATAATCTTGTTGTTGCCATGTACAATGTTCTCCTGGTTCTTCTCATTTCACTTTGCATCACTTCAACAATAATATTCCATTACATTCATATAGCGTAACTTATTCAGCCATTCTCCAACTGATAGATATCCACTGTGTTTCCAGTTCTTTGCCACTACAAAAAGAGTTGCTACAAACATTTTTGCATATGTGGATCCTTTTTTCCTTTTTTATTGATCTCTGGGATACATAACCAATAATAAGACTGCTGAATCAAAGGATATACACAGTTTGATTGCCTTTTGGGCATAGTTTCAAATGTGAGCCTAAATTTTTTTTTCCTTGTAACATCCATTCACATATTTTAGCTCTTTCCTCTTCCATATTGATATTTCTTGAACATATTTGAAGGCAGCAATGGAATGATTATGATGATCTGGAATTGGAAGGGACCTCAGAAGCCATCTACTTTAATCCTGTCTTCTTACAGATGAAAAAGAAAGAAAGAAAGAAAGAAAGAAAGAAAGAAAGAAAGAAAGAAAGAAAGAAAGAAAGAAAGAAAGAAAGAAAGAAAGAAAGAAAGAAAGAAAGCTAAGTGACTTATCCAAGATCACATCAATGGCAAAATTTGAATCCAGGTCCTTAAACTCCAGAGTCAGTCCCTGATTTGAAGTCCAAGACACTGGATTTGAATCCCATATCTAATTTCCTACCAGTGTTACCTTGTTCAATTTCCTCAACCATAAAATGAAGTGGTTAGAAAACATGATTGCTACAGTTCTAAAAAATTCTCTGATTCTATCATGAAGTCATGAAGTGAGTCAGTAGCAAAGCCTGGACAAGAACCTATCTCCTGACTCAGTCTAGATGTAATTTTGTTTATTTGTTTTTTGTTTTCACAGATCCCATTCTTCTAAATGTAATTTCATTTGTGCTTACTTCTTTTGGCAAAAATACTGGGAATAGGAAGAAGGACATCAGTGTCTCTATATCACATTCTCTTCTACCCCCTTCTCTTTGCCTCAGTTTACTTCATTTACCTCTCGCCTTTCTCCAGGGAGGTAGTAAAGCATCCTGTCTCCGACACTTCTGAGAGAAGAATGAGGGGTAGTAATTATGATCATTAGTACTAGTGGTAGTGACCTGCTTGCACCTTCTACAGAAGGTCAGCCAGGGCTGGGCAAAGCGTGGGTTGAGGAGGGCACTCAGGGTTCATCCAACCTTGCTAATATTGCCAGTCAGTCTGCTGTTCCCCAGTTCTTCCTGCCTTCAAACAGGGGGCCCCAGGGACAACCCCTTGTCAGCCTCCTCCGCCCTCTCCTATGTAATCTCCAGGCATCTCAGGAACAGACAGACTGAGGAGGTAGTGTGGTTTGGGGGATGAAGGCAGACACCCTGGAGGCAGAGCCTCCTTAATAACAGGCTTCAAGCTGCAGCAGGGTTATTTGAACCTTGTCTACAAGGTTCAAAAAATCGATCAGGCCCACAAAAAATGTTTACCAGCCTGGGAAGCCTCCCACCTCAGTTCTCACACTCCACATCCCGCTGGAAGGATGATGAGTCTGTCGGCATCCTGGGGTAGGATCACCCCATCAGGCCTGAAAGCTGTGTTTTCTGTCTCAGGTTGAAATTCAGGTTTGCCCAGCTTTATTCTTCTCCGACCTGGGCCCTAATGGATTATAATTTTGCCTAGGCCTCAACATGGCTGAACTAAAATAGGAAGATAGATGAGATTAATTCTCTTCACTATTCACCATCCCTATCTCCTCCCAACCCTGCAGAGGATCCCAGGATATTCCAAGGCTGTCACAAATTGGGAGGAACATTGTGGAGTGGTGAAAAGAACACTCAACACCTGAGTTCAAGGCCCAGTTCTATCATTTGATGGCTGTGTCCAACAATGTGTAAATTAATGTGTCCATAATGTGTAAATTAGAAATTGAACAAATTGCATCACTTTTTAATTCTTAAATTTTTTCATCTGCAAAATATTGATGAATAAAAAGTCACTCAGTTGCACTGGTCCTCAGTTTCCTTTTCTGCAAAAATGAAGCAATTGGCTTAGATGGTCTCTAAGATCTCTTCTAGTTCTAAATCTTAGGTTTTAGGCTCAGGAACAGCCATAGATGCACTGGGAAGCCCGATGTGCCTCATTCTGTGGTCAGGGATTGTATTTCCCACCTGTCTTTTGAGTTTATTTTGGCTTTCTAGTTCCTTCTACCAAGTTATTTTGCTGAGTCAGAAACATTCCATGATCTGTTTACAGATTATAGTGAAAGGAGATTCTAATTCCAGTTACTACATCGGGCAAATGACTTAACCTTTCTCAGTTTCCTTTTTCTACTAAATGGGGATAATAACCCCGACTCTTCCTACTTCATAGGAGATGTCTTACAGATCATGTTAATATTCAGAATATAAAAATCGATTCCAAGGTTGGTGACTAAGTAGCTGACATTGTTGTTGATGTTGTTGAGTTGTGTTAAACTCTTGGTGATTCCATGGACTCATGGACTATCCATGGGATTTTCTTAGCATCAGATCTTGTCATCTGTGTATATCTATATCTATATATCCATATATGTGTGTGTGTAATATGAATATACACACATATTTCTTATGCCCTTTACAGTCATAGAATCACAGTACATGTTAAGTGCAGCACCATATTATTTTAACTTTGTATATTTGTACACATACAACACAACAGTGCTAGGTCCTGAGGAAGAAGGAAATAAGACATGGTCCTGTACTCAGAACTAGTGTGGTTTTATGATTATGGAGGGCCTTGATTACCACAGAAGTGTGAACTCTATCCAATAGGAAATGGAGAGCCAGTGAAGATTTTTTTTTTAGTAAAATAGAGACACAATCAGACTAAATGTAAGAAAGATTACAGAAGGGGATTGAGTGGAGGTAGGAATGAAAAATGAAAATAACTAATATTTATAGAAAACTTTAAGGTTTTTAAAGTGATTTGTATATATTTTCTCTTGTTTCTCCCAATAATCCTGTAGGATAGTTACTATTATTATTCTCCTTTTACAAATGTGGAAAGTGAGGTGAAGTTAAGTGACTTGTCCAAGGTCACAAAACTATATATCTGAGACAAATCCTCCTGACTACAAGTCCAGTGTTTTATTCACTAAGCCAGGGTGCTCTTTAAAGGGGCAACTTTAAAAAAGGGAAGTAACTGCAAATAGTCTACCTATGTTGTAATAAGCAACTACATTAGAATCATAGATTTAAAAGTGGAAAGGTCCTTAGAGGTCATCAGGTCCGAACCATTTTGCAGATGAGGAAACTGAAGCCACAAGTAGTGAATGGAATAACTAGGATTCAAACCTAGGTTTTTCTTCAACATAAGTGGTGTCAAACTCAAGAGATGGGAGCCACTAAACCATACATAAGGTTCCTAATGGATACATGTTAACTTAGTTTTAAAATGTAATATTATTTATCCTTTATAGCATTTTATTTCTTTTGTTAAATATTTCTTATATTTCTTGATATGCGCTGCACTGGTAGTGTTCTGGGACCCTCAGCTGCATATGTGACATTTATGCTTTATACTATTCTGTCTCTAGAATAATAACAGTGAAAATTCTAGCAGGAATGGATAGAAGGGGATAGATTGAGAAATCCTATAGAGGCCACTAAGTGGTTCAGTGGTTAGAGCTCTGGAACAGGAGTGAGGAAGACCTGAGTTTAAAATTAACCTCAGACTGTGCAAGTTCCTTAACCTCAGTTTGCCTTGATCCACTGGAGAAGGAAATGGCAAACCACTCCAGTATCTTTGCCAAGAAAACCCCACAGACAGTATTGATGTGCTATAGCAGATGGGATCATAAAGAGTTGGACACAACTGAACAAAACAATAGAGGTGAAATTGCTCTGCTCTGATATGGGCAGTGAAAGGGAAAGAAGTACTGAAGAGAACCACAAACATGGGTCACCGGGTGGTTCCACAGTCAGAAATAGCCATGCCAGAAGGAGGAACAGGTTTAAAGCCCTGTGCTTTGGCATTGGGGACATAGAGATGAAATAAGATATCATCCCTCCCAGTTACAGATTTATCACCTCAGACAAAGCATTTAACTCATCTGAGCCTCAGTTTCCTCATCTGTAAAGTGAATGATATTAGACTTGATAAACTCTAAAATCATTTCCAGATCTTGATCTAATACAGTGCCTAACACATAATTAACAAATGTTTATTGATTGATTGATCTATGACTTAACCTTGGCCTCAAGTGGCTTACATTCTAATTATATGGGTTGAGAAATACATATAAATAAGTCAATGGGATTATTATTTTCTTTGCTTTTTAAGGACAAAGTTTTCTTAGCTCTGGATTTTTCACTCAGAGATGAATAAAGGAAACACTGCTCCCTGACTAGTAATAACAAAAGCCTGTATTTTAATAGCAATTTCTTATTTGCAAAGTGTTTCCTTCCCATAATTCTATGAAGTAAATAGTACAAATTTAGCATCATCTTCATTTGACAGAAGAGAAAATTGAGACTCAGGGGTGAAGTGACTTATTCCAAAGTCACACAACTACCACAGCACCTATGAGAGCTGGAACTAGAACTTGGATCTTCTGAAATCATATCCAATGTGCTTTCCATTATACCACATGACCTTTCAACCTGGGGGAAAAGGACCCTAAGGTTACAGGAATAATAAAGATTTTGCAAGGCTCTCTCTTTCTCCTGCCCCATTTTAACACACACACACACACACACACACACACACACACACACACAAATTTACCTCTTGCCAGCCCTTCTACATTTAACTAATTTTAAGTGCCACCCAATGCCAAAAATGGGCACTTGGCAACCAGGTCCTCTAAATTTTCCCTCCTTTTTCTTGATGCCAGGTGGCTCCTGGCCATTAATTTCTCTCCCTGGGGGCAGGGTACCAGACACATAAAAAGGGGCTGAGAAAAAGGGGAGGTCTGAGGAAGTTGAGAACAGAATGAAGTTATAGGCATTGTGCCATGTGTATATCTATTTGTCTGTCTGTCTGAGTGGAACTTGTTACACCCCCAAACAATGCCAGACACCCTATTAATTAATATCATTATCTATGACACATCTTATAAGCTGGTCACGCCCACCCATACCTCTCTAGACTTGATCCCTGGGACCAGAGGCTTAGTTGCTTGCCATCCCAAGGGTCCCAGAATAAAAGCCTACAAGAGGGCCAGGCCTCCTGCAGAGAGATGCTAAGAAGGCAGAAATCTTCAAATAGGAGGGATCTTTTGCCTCAGCCTAGTATCCATGATACTCATTCCAGCTTCTCCTGATGTCCCTAGTTTCTTGACCTTTCCAAGTCCCACCTTATCCAAGAAGGCTTCTCTGACTGTCTAAGCTAAAGAGCCTGAATTCTTCTTTTTTTGCAAGGCAATTAGGGTTAAAGGACTTGCTCAGGTCACACAGCTAGTAAGTGTTAAGTATCTGAGGCTGGATTTGAACTCAGGTCCTCCTGACTCTAGGGTTGGTGCTCCCTCCATTGCACCATTTAGCTGTCCCAGATCTGAAATCTTATAGGGCTTTTCTTCATGTTACTATTTTGATAGTTATCAAATCATCAAAATTTAAAGATTTATTCTGATTTAGACATGGATGTCTTGTTTTCCCAACTAGGTTGTGAGTTCCATTAAGGCCTGGCCTGAATCATACAGTCAAAGCATGTCAAAGCTAGAGATAGAGGCAAAAGTGTACTCAAGCCAGCTCCAAGCAGCCCACAAGAGGTGATTATAAAATTTTCAGTGAATATCTATACCTCAGAAATTAACAAGCATTACAAATCAGGACTTCATTGGTTGTTTTACTGATTGTTTAGAATTAAGAAATAAATGGAGAAAATGTTAATGATATAGATAAAACTTAAAAGTATACCTGATGTATACATCTGGCTGGAAGGAGCTACAGAAATTACAAAGTTTATGTCCCTTATTTTATAGATGAAGATACTAAAACTCAGAAAAGTTAAGAAGTTTGCCCAAAATCACACAGCTACCAAGTGTCTCAGGCAGGATTTGAAGCCAAACCAGGTTTTTGTGACTCCAAGTACAATTACTGTACCATAATGCCTCTCTAATCTTCACTTTCTATATTACTGAAAGGGTTTGGACACACAATGTGAGCTTAATGTGATAAATGAGGGCAGGGTGTATAGTGTAGGAAAAATTGCTGGCTCTTGAATTGGAAGGTTAGAATTTGAATCACAACTTCTCCTTTTTAACTGTGGGATCTGGGGGCTCCTTGAACCTGTTTCCACATCTGCACAATTAACCTTAAGGCACTACATCAATATTAGCTCTTCCTGCATTATCTTATAGCTAAGGTTTCTGTCTTTGAGGGAGGCAATGTATCTTCAAGTCAGAGGACCCAGTTTCAGAATCCTACCTCTGACACTTATTAGGAGGGTGACATCGGGTAAGACACTTAACTGCCTAAGTCTCAATTTCCTCGTCTGTAATATGAGGCAATTGATCTAGATGGCCTCCGTGGTCCCTTCTCACTGTAGACTGGTTATATGACACAAATCTTAGGATCAATACAAGTCCCTCCATTTCTCTGAAATCAGTTTCCTTATCTGTAAAAAGGGGTAATAATACTTGCATTACTTATTTACTTCAGGAGTGCTATGAAGATGTAATGGATAAAGCAATGGATATGTAGGAAGGAGGACAAAGTTCAAATCTGACTCTGCCTTTTGTCACTTGCATGATTTTAGTCATCAATTAAATTCTTGGGGTCTCACTTTTTCCTTTCCCTTCTTCCTCTTCTGTTAGCTTGGCAAAAGGCACCCCTGCTTGCAAAGACATTGCTTTGGGGTCCCTTTGGGGTTTGCTGATTTCAGTTTCAGGTGAAGGCAAAGGAAGTCAGACAAAAGAGGGAAATATGCCAGGGCTTGACTTAGAGAAAGCCCCAGGCCCATTCAGTGTTCCCAGGCCCATAAAAAACCCAGCCTACCCTGCAGTCCTGAGCCCTGCCCTCCAGAGTGATCACCATAAGGCAGACGCTCCCAGATGTGGATACCCATTGGAGTGAATGGACTTCTGCTCCCTGGGGGTGATTCAGAGAACCCTCCTCCTCAGACTCCTAACCTTGGGAACTAGTTCCAGAGCCCCACTGCTCAAGCCAGACTGACTACATTTATGCTCAATTGCTAAGCAATTGAAGGCACGGTGTACCCAGACCTGCTGCTGCAGAGTCTACTCAATCTTGGCTTCCGGCTGAATCCCCATAATACAAATTGTAAGAAAATATGTCCCCTTCCCTTCCTTCCTCAACCCTAAAGTGGCTGGAAATGACAGGGGTCACATCAGATTTATTTCAAATTCTAAATGTAAACACTGAATACAAATGTAAGGGTTTGTTACCCTTAATCCAGAATTATCTTGCTCCCAGGGTTTTTCGGTTGAATGAGGATGGGTGATGAGTAAATTGCTTGTCCCTATGCATCCCAGTCTAGAGTAGGAGTTGGATTCGGTGAGAACATCCCCTGGAATCTTTGGTGTCTTTGAGCGTAAAAGCAGGCGGGTTCCTGCATATGCAGGAATTGGAGGTGAGACTTCGGAATCCCTCACGAAAACCTCTTCAGACACTCGGTGCCTCAGTTTACCCATTAGTCACACAAAAGAAATGCTTAAAGATTGTAGAATCGCCATAGGGGCAGTAGAAAATGTGAGAGTCAGAAGACCTGGAACGAAATTTTGACTGTTCCATTGACTACCTCTCTATGGGATCTTGGGCGAGTAACTTTTATGGAGAAATAATCTCTAAATTTCTTTCCAGTTTTAAATCCTATGACCCCCCCACTCCTAGCCATTAAGTAGCTTCTGGGTCGGCCTACAGTTGGGGAACGTCCAGCCGTTGTCCTACGTAGTCCTTCACTATTCCACCTGCAAACCTGGGGTCCGGGGCTCGGGTGGGGGTGCGGGCTGCCGGCTGGCGGCGTACATGATTAAGTCTCTGGCTCCAGAGACCTGATGCCAGAATGGCACCCCTTTCCTTTCCCTCCTCCTTCCCTAAGGGTCTTTCCAGCCCTGCAGCCTCTGAGGCCGGGACTACTCCCCGGGACTGGCCCGTGGCTGGAAGGAGGGAGGTGACAGATGGAGGGAGAGGTGCAGGTAGGCGGGGAAGGATGGGAGGGGGAAATCTTGAATGGGAATCGGAAACTCGGGGAGGGGTGGGGCAGTGATTCATCGAGAGCTGCCTCCCTCCTCCCAAAGCCCCGCTTCAGCCTAGGGAGGCTCTCACTGCAAACTCTGGGCCCTGCAGCCCGGGCTCCCTGGGAACTGGGGGGAGGAGGGGAGGCGGCAGGCTCCGAGGGAGGAGGGCGGGGAGGGCGCGAGGGGACCCAGTTTGGCTGGAAGTGAGGCGGCTGGCCTGGGATGGGGTGGGCGGAGGGAGCTGCTGGGTTAGCTGCTCGGCCGGCTGCGCTCTCCGCTCGGGGCGGCCGTGCTCTCGCTCTCGTGTCCAGCGCGCTTACGAGGCCTGATTAATCACTTCCTGCCAGTCAGACTTATGCCGCTTCTGCGGCCGCCCCGCTCCCGGCCCTGGCTCAGCCTCGGCCCTCCGTGGCCCTTGGCTCCAGCCGGGCCCGGCCCCGCGCTCGGCTCCGCTGCGCCGCGCCCCGCGGCCCCCGTCGGGCTCTCGGGATGCGGGGCCTGGCGCCCGCAGCTAGCCTAGGCGAGCCGGGGGCCGGGGGGCGGGGGGAGCCTTCAGCGCACCGAAAGTGCTGTGTCATCTTCTCTATCATGTGGCTCTTTTGGTCATTAATAACCCAAGTTCTGGGAAACTCAGGGGCGGATTCCAGGAAGGGGGTCAGCAAGTTCAGTAAACAGATTTTTTTTTTTTTTTTTTTTTTTTTTTATTAGAAGTGGAAGGAGACGCAGAGTTTTCGTGGATCCCCAGGGGCGGAGAGGCTTGGAGGGGGTGGGAGGGGGGGGCGGGGGAGGAGATCTGGTGCCAAAGAATCCACAGGAATTCACTTTCAGGCCTGTGGCCCCCCATCTCCACCGCTAATCACAGGCTCCCGGTTCCAAGACTTTAGGGATGCAGTACCCTCAACCTCTTCTCGTTAGAAGGGGGAAGGATGTGCCTACTGATACAGAACAGTCTACACTCGAACCCAGATCCCCTAATCCTCTTCTCACAATTCCAAACGGGCCTCTTCCTTCCTTTGTGTTCATTCGCTCATTCAGGCAATGAGCACCTACTACGAGCCACGCAATGCCCCAAGCCCAAAACAAGCGGCTTCTGTGGAAGGCGAGACTGCAGCTGAGACTTGAGAGAAACCAGGGCACGGAAGACCATTCCAGGCCTAGGAGGAACAGGCTGTGAAAATGATGAGGGTGGGGAGAGGGGAGACCTCCTGGGAGGGAGCGCAAGGAGACCGATGTCATGCGGCTGGGAGTCTGTGAGAGGGAGCAAGCTGTGGGAACCTGGAAAGGGAGAAAGCCAAGTTATCCAGGTCTTTGAAGCCCAGCTGCATTTTATATTTGATGCTGAAGGTGATGAGGAACCACTTAGTAATAGGAAAAGTGGAGAGTTGTTTTGCTTGATTGTATGTTACAGAAGTTTTGTCTTTCTTTTAAAAATAGGGGTGGAGGAATGGGGGGGAGGGAAGAAATAAATATTTTCTGAAGAAATAAATGGATAGGTGGGAATTGGGGAGGTGAGAGGGGAACAACAATTCTGGGGGTCTTCATCTATGCCATCCCCTATCTGACTAACTTTGGGTCTCAATATTCCCATCTTTATGGCTAATAAAAGTGCTTTGAAGCGCCAGCTGGGGATTTGTAATGTCAAAGAATCAAAGAAAATCTGAGTTAGAAAAGATGTCAGAAGGTGCTATTCTGTCCTAAAATGAGTAGAAACTTCCGTATATATTTGGCAAGTGGTTATCCTTTTTTTGAAGATATATACCCAGGATTTGTAAAAATGCAGGTGACTTCTGCAATCGGCTCTGGTACGGCTTGGATCCACTAAGAACAGTAGGAAAAGAATTAATATTAGAAGGCTATAGATAGTTTCTAGAGGCCAAAAAAGGCTTGTAGTTATCAGGTGTTAAACACAGGGTAAATAGGATTCAGCAATTCAGCATTAAATCTCTACTGATTCTAGGGTTCCATACCAACGCTGGAGAAAGAAAATGAAAGATGGCATAGTTTTTGTCCTTAAGGAGTTTCCATTCTAGGGGAGGAGATGGGGAGAGAAGAGGAAATGCAACATAAGTAAATGAATAAATAATGAATTATGTGGTCGGCCTTATTAAACCTTTGCACCAATTCAGAGAAATTATTCTGCCCAAGCAAATTAAATTGAATTTATAATTGAATATATATGATGAACATTATATATATTGAATATAATGAATATGAATAACATATAGTGAATAAATGAAAATATTCAATCTTATAATTCCAGAAAACAGATCATGAAGTATGAAATCCACCTCCCGACAGAAGAGATGTACTTAGAGTGCCAAAAGGAGACAAACATTTTGTTTGGACAAGGCCAATGTGGGAATTTGTTTGGCTTGACTAATCATCTTTACTTAAAGGGTTATTTTTTTAGGGGGTGAGTAGGGATTTCCCCATAGGAAGAGAAGGTAGGAGGAAGAGAAAATAAATTTTTGATTGAAAAAAATTTAATTTAATATTGAATTTCATCCTATAATGCATTTCACTCTCAAATTCAAGCCCCAATTCCGAATAAAGTCAAATTGTCATGGCCAAAGATACTAACAAGACTTATGCTCTTCCCTGGGGCGATGAGTTGAGTTTCAGGAGACTTTCCCATAGAAACCTTCAGTGATGATTATGGAACATTGTTAAAATGGAGTGCTGAAAGCAGCCTTCCCTGCCTCCCTTTTCCAAATCGGCCTCACACCAGACCTCTCCAAAATCTAGACAATAGCCAAGGAAATCTTCCTCAAGAGAATTTATGGGGGTATGACTTGCACAATTCCCCAAGCCCCAGCCCTAAAATATGCTACCTCCTAGATTGGAGGGGCGGAATCAGGGCTGGGGAACTTCACTCTACTGAGGCCCTAGCAAAAATGAAAGTGCTGCTTTATTTTAATCTGAAATCTGCAATATTAACTTCCACCCATTACTTCCAGTTCTGCCCTTTCAGGCCAAAACCAACCAATTTAATCTCTCTTCCCTTAACATTTCTCCAGATTTGTGAAGATAATGGTAGGGTTTCCTCCAAACCACTCTATCACCACCACCACTGTTCCTCCAGCTTCCTCACCAAACTCCCCACCAAGTTATCCACCTTCTTCGACAGGCCCTCCGTCAATCACCTACCTAAAGTGCAGTGTCCAGAACTTTACACAGGCCTCCAGTTGGGCTTTGACCATGGAAAGTCATTAGCCTTTCATCCAGCCAAACTCAGAAGGCATTCTTTATGGCAGCCTCTGGTCAGAAGCCCAGCTCAGATAGCTCCTTTCCCTCCCTGAGCTGTCCCCTCTATCTCCTCAGCATGTTCCCATCTTCCTCACTGTTTCTCTCTGTTACAATCTCCTCCCTGATAGCATATTAACCTGATTGTTATTAACCAGTAACCAAGGTGTGTTATTGCCTGATAATGGAGTCACCCTTCCCAAAGGGACTGGCATTTCTGTAGGGGCCATGCCTTTACCCCAGAGAATTCAAAGGCCACAAATAGTTCTGAAGCAGCTCCTCTGCAGAGCATCTACATGTCCTTCCTTCCTAACAGCAGAGATGCAAACATGGGGTGAGACACATTCCCTGCCTTCACAGAGTTTCCAGTCTAATGGCAGAGGAGATGCAAGCATAAATGGTAGCGTAGCAAACAATAACATATAAGAAGAGAGAGGAATAAAGAAATCTGAGGGATGAAGGTCTCATTGTGGAGTCTGACACTGGCAGGTTTTGGAGGAAGGCGCATTTCACAGAGCCTTCAGATCATACCCCACAAGCCACTGCTTTCCTTTCCCTCCACCTCAGTGGGATGGAATTATTCTAACATTCTTTTTTCTATAATTTGTCCTAATATTCTTTCATCTATAATTTGTCAGTCAACAAGCATTTATTAATTGCCCTATGTGCCAGGCAATGGGTTAAGTGCCTATGTGCTGTAATCCTTTCTCTCTTTAAGTCTACTGCTCTATAAATCCCTTCAACCTCAAGCATGGTCTGCTTAGTACCGTCAGTGGTCATATCATGTATATTAGTATTCATCTGGGACAATTTCATTTGTGAGGCATTGGGTAATGCTCACCTTCTAAATAACTTGTTGACGCCAGGGATTTAGGAAGGCTACTGAAAGGAGAAGGTTAAGGCCCTGAAAAGGAGATATGCTGATATGCTAGGGCAGAGTCCTTGTTGTCTCATATTAGTTACAACTCTAGCATAGGGTCATAGAGCTGGAAAGTGACAGTAAAAATAATTTAGTTCAGGGCTTCTTAAGCTTTTTTCCATTCATGACCCCTATTTTTTTCCTCAATAGTATTTTATTTTCTCAATTACATGCAAAGAGAGTTTTCAACATTCAATTTTTGTAAGATTTTGAGTTCCAGATTTTTTTCTCTCCCTCCCTCCTCTCATTCTTCCCAAGAGAACAAGCAATCCGATATAGGTTATAGATATGTACCATCATTTTAAGCATATTTCCATATTTGTATATGGGGAAAGAAAAATCAGGACAAAAGGGAAAAATCATGAGAAAGAAAAAGAAAATTTTAAAAAGGTGAAAATAATATACTTCAATTTCCCATTCAGTCTCCATAGTTCTCTCTCTGAATGGGGATGGCATTTTCCACCCCTTTTTGGTTGAGAATTTTTTTACAGGACCATGGGTATATAGGAATATAAACAGGCATACAAATCAAACATATATTGATAAAAATCATAATTTTCTGACTCCCATATTCAGTTATGAGACCCCATATAAGACTACAACCCACAACTGGGATTTAGCCCACTTCTCATCCCCCACAGTTCATAATCCAACCTTAGATACTTTCTAGCAGTGTGATCCTGGACAAGTCACTTAACCCCAATTATATCACCAAAAAAAAAAAAAGTGATTTCTAAGTGAGAGTGCAGAATAACCTGATACAGAAGGTCATCTGGGAGATTGCAATGGGGGAGGGGGGCTGGCCTAGAAGCAGTGCAGGGAAGCAAAGATGGAACCCAGTTGTGCAGTTAGTCTGATTTGGCCCCTTCTGGTCACCAGAGTTGGGAAACAGCTGGTACAAGTCACTAGGCCCATTTTAGACTCAGGATAGAAAAGGGGTTCCTGAATAGCTCCCAGGCCTCCGAAGCCTAGAAGGGAAAGCCTACAGTCAAAAGCTCATTGACTAATATCACTATTGTACTAGCCTTCTAATTGGTATTCTTGCTTCCCAGAGATTTCCTATTCAGGGTGAAATTGAACTCCGTGAATTCTGGAATCCTGTAACTATAATCCTGTAAATGTTATACTTATAAAGGACCTTTTAGTAGAGAACATAACATGTCATAGCTTTGAGAGACCTCCTTAAAACAGAGCATCAGAGACAGAAAAAATCTTAGAACATGGGCAGGTAGGTGGCGCAGTGGATAGAGCACCATCCCTGAAGTCAAGAGGACCTGAGTTCAAATCTGACCTCAGACACTTAACACTTCCTAGCTGTGTGACCCTGGGCAAGTCACTTAACCCCAATTACCTCAACAAAAATATATATGGATTGTCAGAGGGGAAAGAACAGAAGTGTTTAGATCTGGGAGGACATGAAATACTGCAAAATAGAGCTTTGGGGCATGGGGCATAAAATACAAAATGTCAGAAATACAAGGGACTTTAGAAACTATTTTGGCCAAGCCCCTCATTTTACATGAGGAAAATAGAGGGGAGAATAACTTACTTAGAATCACAAAGCAAATTCATGACAAGATGGGAATTAAATCCCATTTTTCCGCTCCAGTTTGGTGCTAAAGATCAATTCCTCTTTTTCATATCTTTTATTCAATGGAACAGTTTGGGTTGGAAAACCTAAATTACTTCAATCCAAGTGGCCCACAGCCCCAACCAAAACTGCCTTAAACAACCAGTGGAATAGGCTATACCCTCAAAGGCCAAGATTGAAGAATGAGATTACAGTAATTAAAGTAATGTTCCTTTTTTCAGTACTTTAGAATTTACAAAGCACTTTCTTCATAGCAACTTTGAGAAGAAATTAGGTACATTTTACTCCCATTTTATAGATAAGGAAACTGAAGGCTAGAGAAAGGAAGGTCTTCACTCATGATCACCTAAATAGTGAGTGTCAGAATCAGGCAATGAACTTGGGGCTCCTGACTCCATGTCAAACACCCTTTTTACCCCACCAGGCTGTTATCTCCCCAGAGGACCAGCTTTGGGGCCTTGGAGACCCAAAATGCAAGAGTGATGTGAGCCTCAGTGTCCTGTTTATATTTTGTGGTCTTGTGAGTAACTGAGTGGAAAAAAACAAGAATGAAAAGATAACAATTACAATGAAATTAAGTCAAATAAGCTAGTGACTCATTTCTGGAGCAATAAAAACAAAACAGAAACAGGCTGGTTTGGGGAGCAGAGAGAGCAATGAATGAAAAAGAAGAATCCAAGGCAGTTTAAAAAAATTTACATAAATAGGTTTAAGCATTAGCAGGTGATGGAGGGGAGGTGAGGGGGCGGAGGGTAGCAGCACACAGCCCAGGTCCCTTGGAAACCCTGGGAATTGCAAAGTAAATGGTCATGTCAAGCTTGTGTGTCTGGTTCTTAAAGGAACATATCCTCAGGGTGGGGTGAGTCTGTCCCAGCCCAAACCAGCATAAGCTGCAGCTAGTCCATCAGTGACATATTCATGGAAAGGTCCAGCAGGTGGTCAGACTGAGAGCCTCTGTGTCCCTGCTTCACTCAGAATCTGGTGTAATAAAACAGCACCAGACATGGATTCAGATGATGGTATTGACTCTAATTAATTAGCCATGTAACGTTAAAGAAGTAAATCTGCCCCCCATTCCCTGCCTCAGTTTCTCCATTTATAAAACAGGCATCCTTCCATTTTCTACCTCAGAGGGTTGTAGAAGAAATATTTTGTAAATCTTAATATATTGTTATTTCTCTTTCCTTCAAATCCTAGGCCCAAAAAAATGACATTAGAGTCTGTCCTAGAATAGGGGAGAAAATAGAATTGGCTACAAGTTAGGAGGAGGCTTGACTTCTGATTCTTTTGCCATCTATCTGTATGAAATCAAGTAGCATTTTTAGAACTCAACATCCCCATCAATAAAATGAACATCAGCAAAATGGACAGGAGGTTACCCACCTCTGTTTTTAATTTTCAGGAAAAAATAAATGAGTTGGTATCTGAGCCTAATCCCCTCTCTGAAACCTTGGAAAATGAAGAGGTGTGGACAAGATGTTCTCCAAGGTCCTTCTACTTCTAGAATCTATGAATTTATGAAGTCAATTAGCCATGGCCTTCCCTTGGATGACAAGGAGGTGGCCTTGGGAAGTACATGATTCAATCTGAGAAGTTGGCATTGGGGCATAGGAACAGAGACTGGGAGAAAGAGAGGAAGGAGAGAGGACTATGAGACTAAAAGTGTGTGTTAGTGTTAGTGTGTGTGTGTGTGTGTGTGTGTGTGTGTGTGAAAGACAGACAGACAGAGAGTCTTATACTAGGTTCTATATGTATGTATATATCTATATGTAAGAGAAAGAAGATGGAAGGAAAGAAATAAAAAAGAGAAAAAGGGAGAGAGAAGAAGAGAGAGTCAAAGTGAGGAAGTGAGAATGAGAAAGAGAGGGAGAGAGGAAAAGAAAAAGAAATGTGAGAGAAAAAGGGAAAGATAAGAAAGAAAAAGGGGAAAAGAAAGTGAATGAGAGAAAAAGAACAAGGGAAAGAGGAAGAGAAAGAAAATAAGAAAAAAGAATGAATGAAAAAGAGGGAGACAGGAAAAGAGAAAAAGAGAAAGGAAAAATAGAAAGACTCAGAGAAAAAGAACAAGGTAAAGAAGAGAAAGAAAATGAGAAAAAAAGAATGAGAGTGAGAGAGTGAGAAACAGAAACAGAGAATGGAGACACCGAGAGAAAAACAGAAAAGGAGAGATTTTTATACATATAAATATATACATATGTGTGTGTGCATATGGATTCTAAAGTGTTGTGTGTCAAGGTAACATACAATACAAAGGTAGATGGTTAGTGTGTGTATATATGCCAGAGTGATATAGTGTTACCATGCCCTCATTCATCCAGGTTTCTAAGCTCAGTCATCCTTGACTACTCCTCCTTCCTCAGACCCCCCTGGCCAATCAGTTGCTAAGTCTTATTGATTATTTGATCATATTGTTTCCCACATCTCTCTCCTCTTTTCTCCAGTGACTTCCACCCTATCCGGACCTCAGTACCCCTAGGCAGGAAGCCTCCCATCTGGTCTCTGCTTCCAGTTTCACCCTTCTCCAATCAGTGTTCCACACAACTACTAAAATACCCTTCCTAAAGCACATGTCTCATCATGTTCCCCCCATTAAACCTTCAGTGGCTCCCTAATGCCTCCAGGAGGGATTTAAGGCCTCCACAGCCTGGCTTTCATCGGCCATCCCAGTCTAATTTTATACAACAAATAGTTCAGGTTAAACTGACTTTCTAACTGTTCCTCACCTTGCACTTTTGTGCATTCACAAGAGATGTCCCCTAGGCTCAGAATATAGTCTATCACCATGTTCTCTTCTCAGAATCCTTATATTCTCTCAGGACTCAACTCAAGTCTCCCTGCTCCTGGAAACTCCCCCGATTTCCCTCCCTTCTCCCCTTTCTTCCATTTTCCTCATACTGGGCTTTCAGGGGTGCGCATCGTGTCCTTCCGGGAGATTGTTAACTCTGAGAAGGAGGCCTTTGAGTCCCAGGTCTCCAAGAGCTCTCCATCTCATGACAGCCACAAATCCTAGCACTCTCCGGACCCGGGGGCTCGGGAGATTCTTAATAAAGGTTTGCTGCACTGAATTCAGTGTGGTGATGGAGGTGATTTGGTCAGGGCTGACTGCATGGGGGGCGGGGGGCTGCCTGCGTCAGAGTGGTGAGGGGGATCAAGGCCTTGCCTAGCCGGGCTCCGAGCGTCTCAGGCCATGTGTACCAAGGGTCAACCGGCTACGGGGGAGCTGTGGGGGTGTGCGCCTGCGCTCCCGGGCTGGCTGCGGGGATCCGAGCTGTGGGTGTGAGGCTTGTGTAACAGAGCCCAGAAATGGCTCCCCAGCCACGGAGGAGGCTGGTCTCTGGGGTGGGCAGGCAGGCAGGCAGGCTGAGAGGCCTGCAGGGAGGGAGGGAGGGAGCTTCATCAGCCTAGGGAGCCTGCTGCTGGTTGCATAAGCAGAGCCTCAGGAAAGTCACATGGGGTGTCAGTCCTAGCCTGAAACCACCCCCCTCAACTCCCTCGCCCTTCATAGCGGCAGTTTTGTCAAAGAGCCTTGGACGCCCCGCCCCCACCCCCTCCCTGAATCATCTCGTCTTTATTTTTCTCCCCCAACTGGCCTTGAAGAGCATTTTTCTCAGGGCCCTTGGAACGGGGAGGGAGAATGGGTCAGGGCTGTCATTGTCCCAAGGTTGTTGTTGCCCCCTCTGTGGGTCAGGCCCGCAGCTCAGGGTCGGGAGGAAGGGAGATAAAAGAATTCTCCCACTAAGGAAGGTTATCCCTCCGCAAGGGAACCGGGAGTCAGGAGACCTGGATTCAAATGTTTGCTCAACGCTTGCATGTTGCTTCTCTGTAAAGGTTACAGTATCTGGGTAATGGACGTGCAATTAATGTATAAAGAAAACAATCGTGGAAAATCGTTGTTATCACTCCCTTCTTCTAACCCAGGAAGCTGAGATTTGGATAAGAAAACCATTTAACTGGGCTCACAAAGCCGGGCAGAATTAAATAGAGTCAACAAGCATTTATCAAGCAACTGTTGTGTACCAGGCACGGTGCTTTGCCAAAGTCTATGAGAAAAGAAAAAACCAAACAAACAAACAAAAAAAAAAACCAGAATTCTTGTTCTCAAGGAGCTCAAAACCTAATGGGGAAGACTCACGTAGACAAGATAGAGTCGCTATATATTGGAGATAAACAACAGATGTATCAGTGATCCTCCTGAGGTCAGGATGCCCTCCAAAGATGTAAATGGAAATCTATCCTTGTCATCTTGTCCTGTGTAGCTGCTGTCCATGGACAGCAAAGCTCACGTGGGGGTCCCCTGACTTGCTGGGAATTTTCCTGTAGATGTCTTAACGTTGATTGGTTCAATAGGAATGGAGCATAAAGGCTGTCCATCGGTCATCCCTCAGTCTTACAACATGATCAGTCTACCCCCTTTTCCGGTCATACACTTTTCAGATGATGTCCTTTACTGAGAATTACTTAGGTAATTCTTCATGGACAATGTGTAAGAGCAGACGATGCATCACAAGTCTAATTTTTAAAAGTACTACATTGAGTATGGGCAGAGTTCAGGTAGGCGGCTATAACCGGGACAGTCAATGAAGGCTTCCTGGAACAGATGGGATTTGGGTTGGGACTTTAAGGTCAGGTAACATTGGAATCGGGACCTTCCAAGGTATTCCAGGAATTCAGAATTACATGACCAAAGCCCTAGAGTCACAAATAGACTAGTTGTAGACCGCCTTGTTTTCTTCTCATTTATGGATAAAGATAAGGTTAGAGAAATAGGACAGAATTGGGACTATAGAAAAGCTTGAAGACTAAGCCAGGGAGTTTGAGGAAAACAGTGCGCAGCCATTGAAAAGATAAAATAATGAAAAGAGAAATTAAACAAGTGCCAAGTGAACACTGTGCATAGTAACTGAAATTGTATCTTAAGAATTACTTTGAATAACTGATTCATCTTGAGAATAATAAATACTCAAACTAACTATAAACAACCTATAAAGATGTATATGTATGCATACATTATATATAAGTAATACATACATATACATATATTTGTGTTTAATTGTAACTTTCTTTAAGGTGGGTTGGGAACAGAGAACAAAAGAAAACTTAGAAGGAAGCAGAGAAAAACAGGGTAGCTTTGAAAAGAATTAATAACATTTATTCCACAGTTGTTTGTTTTTTTAAATGAACAGTCTGAAATGAAAATTCATGATTATATATTGAATCCTTTCTTTATATCATGCTTTGTATACAGAAATGTTCTCCCTTTTTTTTCTCTTTGATCTTTTTGTATTTAAGTTCAAAATGAATAAAAAATTTAAAAAGAAATAATTAAGCTTCAAGAAAGAAAGAAAGAAAGAAAGAAAGAAAGAAAGAAAGAAAGAAAGAAAGAAAGAAAGAAAGAAAGAAAGAAAGAAAGAAAGAAAGAAAGAAAGAAAGAAAGAAAGAAAGAAAGAAAGGAAGGAAGGAAGGAAGGAAGGAAGGAAGGAAGGAAGGAAGGAAGAAGAAAGAAAGAAAGAAAGAAAGAAAGAAAGAAAGAAAGAAAGAAAGAAAGAAAGAAAGAAAGAAAGAAAGAAAGAAAGAAAGAAAGAAAGAAAGAAAGAAAGAAAGAAAGAAAGAAAGAAAGAGAAAGAAAGAAAGGAAGAAAGAAAAGAGAAGACAGATCTCTAAAAGAGTCATATTGGTAATTACTGTTTCTCATGTTCTGGGTGACCAGATTCTCAGAAAAGAAATACATGTCTCCCCTTTCTGAAGGTAGCATGATATAATGAATAGGGCACTAGATTTGAAGTTAGAAAAACTTAGGTTCAGATCCTACTTCAGATAATTTCTAGATGTACAACCCTGGTCAAGTCACAACCTCTCTTTACCTCATTTTCCTCATCTGTAAAATGAGGTCATTGGGCTCTACTGCCCTTGCTCCAAATCTGTGATCCTAAGATCCCTCATACCTTCTGACTTTTTATGAGAATATTATCAAAGCAAATTATTTCCTTAAATATTCAAGTTTTATGTCATTGTCATTTTTCATCTTTCTCATTGGTATTCTTTACATTTAAAAATAAACAAAAAACAGACTTTTATTAGGAATTTAAATGTCTCCAGAGTGAAACAATTCAAAGCACATGGGTATAAGTTCTGGTTCTAACACTTATTAGCTCTGTGACCCCAAGCAAATCATTTGATCTCTTTGGACCTTTGTCCAACTTAAATCACCATAGAAATGTAAGTTGTTATTCCTAAATATCTGTTGCTTGTGAAATCTTATTACAGAAATTCTTCTTTCTTTCCTTTCTTGGTCTTGATTTGCCTTTTAATGGTCTAGGGTTAATAACCAGCCATACTGGGGAAACCCTCAACAACACTGAAGTAGATGGAGTTTTTCTGGAAATTCTTCCATTATGCCTTTAGAGACATTTCTCTCTGTCCCTTCCCTACCCTCCAGATTCTCGGACCTTCATATTGCCACTGGATCCCTATTTGGCTTATTCTCAAAATTTCAGACATGTGGCCGATATCCCCTAGCATTTCAGAACTTAGAATAAGAAGACTTGATTTCCAGATACCACTCTACCACCACTTAGCAGGTGTATGACCTTAGCAAGTCAGCTGTTCTCAGCCTCAGTTTCCTCATCTGTAAAATAATGCAAGATAATAATACACTACTTATCTCACAGGGTTTTGCACTTTGCAACTCCTAATGAAAAACTGTTTTCAAATCTCCCCCAAACCTTAATTTCTTTATATATAAAAATGGTGATAATGATAAATTATTATTTATAATAACACATTACCTACATTACCATAAAGTTGTTATGGAGAAAATATGATGTAACTATACATTATTGCTTTGTTGTATCATTATTTTATTACCTCTACTCCTTTTCCCATTCCAAATCTGTTCCTAGTTTCCTGAAGATGAGAATTCATATTTAAGCATTAAATCTTAATAACATCTTAATGCTTTATCCCCCTCAGATATTTGGTGGTTTCCAGATTATTAAAAGACAATTATTTTTTCCAAGGAATAAAGCTCTAATAGTAGAATTTTAGCTTCTGTGACAGTAGAGGAAAGGTTGAAGAATGAGACACAGGATGAAGTAGAGAGGGGGGTTCCTGACCCAGCCTGACCTACCTAATGTCAGCAAGACCCAGAACTTAGCCAAGGATTAAGAACTGAGGCCAGAGTCATTCTTATGACTGACAGTGGATCCAGATGCCTTGGCTTCTCTCCCAGGAGCAGGATGATAGTCTATGTTCCCTGGCCTCTGGGCTCTGGGCTCTCAAACTGCATTTGATCTTAAAGCCATAAAGATTATTTATCTATACTTTGACCCAGAACTTGTTCTGGAATATTTCCAAGTATAATAAGTGTAGTTCATGTCTGAGTTACCCTAAATGTGGATAATAGGATTCCTGGTTCCTATAAAAACTCTCAAGGTAACAAGTGCATATTAGGTAGAGGACAGTCTTTATTTCCTGCCATGGCACACATAGAAGCCTCCAAAGGACTCACTGTACTTATAAATACATACAGAAAGCATTTAAGGGTCTCACAATATTTTATAAGCTCCCCTTGGAAGGGAATTGGATTTAGAGTTACCATTGTGGTAATAGGGATATTCTGGTGAAAGCCTACTCTCCCACAATCCCTTTGAAACTTATAGTGACATCCTGTGTTTTGACTGTCCCACAGGAGGCAACATACTTTGGAGCTGGTGGACAGCCAATCAGGCAGTCCAAGAGGACCACATTGTCCCATTAACTCATTGCAATAGGGACAAAGGAACAAAGTCCCTATCTCTTGATCTTCCATGTCATGGTTGAATCCCCTTACTTTTCTTCCAGACACAGATGCCACAGATGATTTTCTTTTTTTTTCCTTTTTTTATTGAAGCTTTTTAATTTATTGAAGCTTTTAATTATGCAAGGGTAATTTTTCACCACTGACCCTTGCAAAACCTTTTGTTCCAATTTCCCCTTTCTCCCACCTCCTTCCCTAGATGGAAAGTAATCAAATATATGTTAAACATGGTTAAAAAATATATATCCAATATAGGCATACATATTTACACAATTATCTTGCTGCAAAATAAAAATTAGAGCATAAAGGAAAAATGAGAAAGAAAATAAAATTCAAGCAAAAAGCAACAAAAGAAGTAAAAATGCTATGCTGTGGTCCCCACTCAGTTCTGACAGTCCTCTCTCTAGGTGCTGATGGCTCTCATTATCATAAGATCATTGGAACTTGCCTGAATCATCTCAATGTTGAGAAGAGCCATGTTCATCAGAGTTGACCATCATATAATCTTGCTCTTTCTGTGTATAATGATGTCCTGGTTCTGCTCATTTCTTTGACACATAGAGAAGATACTCAGAGGTCAACTGAACCAAACCCACTTGTGTTATAGGGGAGAAAGCTGAAGCCCAGAATGTAAGGTCCTTCTGATTCTGCCCTACTGCCAGTGTGCCCCTTGTGAAGAAAGAACCCACTACCAACACTGCTATCAAACACTGAGCAACTACAGGAGATAAGCCCAAGTGCCCTTGGAGTAGCAGTACCTTCCAAGTCACCATCTGTACCTCCCCAAATTCCTGCAGCCATCATCTTTGAGGGAAGTAATCTCGTGGAGATAAGACCTGCAGACTGCAGCCCACAGCCTTCTCAACAGCCATAGTCGCTAAAGACACAGAAAAATTTCTCAGCACCAAAGTCCTTAGCACTCTTAAATGTGTAACACAATTGATTTTGACTGCACAATTATAAACAAAAAAGTTCTGATTTTTTTGTTTGGAAGATTTGGGAGTTGGGGGATTGTTTTTTGTTTGTTTGAGTGTTGGGTTTTGTTTGTTTGTGTGTTTGTTTGTTTTGTTTTGTTTTTTGCCAATTTCTCTGGGATCTTGAAAACTAGAGTATCCAAAATTTAAAATCTAAGGTAGAAAATCTCTAAAAATGTGAAGGGTCAAATATTATTCTAAACAAATTCTAACACGTAATACAGTTGACTCTTGCCCAACTTTCTCAGAGCCAGACCCGTGACATTTCCCTAAGCACAATACCAGAGAAACTCTGTAGAGTCCATTTTTTCTGTTATTGGTTCAAGCCCCAGCTGCTCATTTTTACAAAGCCTGGTGACTAACACTCCAAGTCCATATATCCATTAACCTTAGATAGCTTTTATGAAGGAATATTTACATCAAAGATATAACAAGAACAAACTACAAACATTTTTTCTGACCCCTCAGGAGTTAGAAATTATCTCCTCTATACCACATCAATTTCTGTTGGGGGAAGGGAAAACAAAGGAACCACCTTACTCCTTCATATACAAATACAGCCAAAGTCCTGTATCATGTCAACACCTAGATGATGTATTTTATTTGTGTTTCCAAGACACAGACAATTCTGGCTGGGAAGCCAATGGAAAAGAGGCATATAGCTGTTCTATGGCCACAAGATGGCTATTCTAGTCCTCATTATTTCCCTTGAAGAAGCTTCCAGACTCTCCACATGGACAGAAACCAACTGGGGATGCACAATACCTTTGTCAACAAATGGTTCAACATCAGAAACAGATACAATTCTATCAATGGAAATGATTTACATAGATGTATTGCATCTGCTTTATTCCTGCATGGTAAAGACCACTGGGCCTATTATTTTGCCTTATAATTAAAATCTTTATTGTGTAGGTTTCCCTTATTAGAATGTAAACTCCTAGAGAGCTGTGGCTATCTTGCTTTTCTATGTATATTTTCAACACTCAGCACAGTGACTTGTAAAATAAGTGCTTAATAGACATTTTTTATTCATTCATACAAATATGGAGCTCCTTCTACTGTACTATGATATATTCTATGAGCCAAAAGGCATTTCCACATATTTACTGTTAAGATAATTTGAGGACAGATGGGAAGTATCTGAGGCTGCCAGACAGATGGGAAAAACTTTAGGAGTTTGGGTCTCACCCATAAGGACTCTTGAAGGGACATATTCAAGTCTGATGGTTGGCCAATAATTATAATAACACATTTTTATATTACTTAGAGGTTTGTAAAGCACTTTTAGATACATCATCTCATTTAATAATATAAGGAGACAAAATTCAGAGAAGATGAAAAAATAAGGTGGTAAGTTAGAAGGGGCAGAGAGGCTGGTTACTAGTTGATAGCTGTAGAGAACAAGAAGTCCTTTTGAGGGGCAAAGGAGACTCAGAAGGAGCCAACAAGCCCAGAAGTCATCCCTAGTCCCTGGACAAGTCTTTTGGACAGGGGTTCTTGCTTAGATGCTCTCCCTGAGGAGATGGGTAAGAGAAAGAGAGAAGAAAAAAAGGGGGAACAAAAAATGTAGACTGAATCCTGGCTTTGCAGTGAACTAGTTGTGAAATCTTGAGTCTTCCTTCCAATGTTTTCCCTCTCTGGGTCTCCTCATCTCTAACAGTTATTAAACACCTATAGTTGTAGAGTAGCGTGCTTGGTACTAAACAGATTTGAAAGGTAAATAAGACAGAGTCCCTTATCATATGAAGCTGAGAGGCTACAGTGATCAGACACAAATAAATATAACTTTAGAGTACATAGTATTTCATAAAAATGGCATTGGATTAATACAGAACAAAGTGTATGTAAAGATATACTTATGTATGTAAAGAGAGAGGAGGACCTTGCTGACCTAGGAATAATCTGTGAAAAATGGTGATTAAACTCTCTCTCTCAAGGCCCTACCAGGTGGGACATTCTGCGAATCTGTATTCTGAGGAGTAAGAGAGCAGTTAAGATAACAGTGAGGAAGACTTCCTGAAAGAAGAGGGCTGGAACTGGATCTGTCTCTTTTTCTGTATCCCTCTGTCTCTCTTTGTCTGTCTCTCTTTTTCTCTGTGTTTATGTATATCTCTTCACTCTTCTCTTTCTCTCTGTCTCTCTGTCTCCTAACTTCTACCTCAATTCCTGTAAATCTTTTCATGCTTCTCGTTATTCATCATATTCATTCTTTCTTATAGGACAATAATATTCTATTACATTCATGTATCACAATTTGTTTAGGCATTCCCCAGTCAGTTATTTGTTGCGATTTTTAAAAGAATTATATAGTTTTGATATGTTCCCATATTGATGGGAAACACTTTGTTGAAAGAAAACCTTTAAGTTGGTGTTCTGTTCTACTGAATCAAATACTTTTTATAATCAATAAACAATCAATTCAATGGAATTTTATGTTCTTTCTGCCAGTCAATTATATGAAGATAAATATGCATTTTACTATAGAATATTGCTTATATAAAGCCTGACTGATCCCTTCTAACATCCTTGTTAAGGAAGCCTTAATTCATATATAGATTATCCTCACAAAAATTCATATACTTGAGAAACAGGCATATGAATTAATGGTGATCCATTTTCTTTTGTTTTTCTTTTTTGGGTATAAATAAGTAATTAGGTTTTGTCCATTTTTCTGTTATCTTCCCTTCTTTTAGATACCTTAAAAATCAACTTCTTGATTTTCTCAAAATGGTATCATCTCTAGCACAGATCTCCTCTATATATACTTGTCTAAGAGTTCATTTACTCATTTTTATTTTCTCCAGCATTGATTTTATTTCCTCTATAAGTATATGTAGAACAGTGATGTTAGTAGATATTTTCTATCTTTTTTTTCTCTGTCTCTTTCCAATCTTTAAATATCTTATAGTGTTTTTGCTTAGGTCTTTGGACAAGATTCCTTTAAACTGGTTTTCCTTCTCTATTTTTCTGCTTTTTGAGGGAATGTAGTTAGTTAATCAAACAACTAATATTCACTTAGTTTTAGCTATGCAGCAGGAACTCATAAGCCTTGCTGATCCTTGAACATACAAAGAAAGATATTTTCTAAAGGGGGGGGGGTGAGAAAACGTGCAAACAATAGTATACAAACAAGATACAGAAAGGATAAATTGGGAGTAGATTCAGTGAATTCTAACTAACAAGGCTTCTTGAAAGTAAGATTTTAGGAGATACTTGAAGGAAACAAGGGAAGTTAGGAGGAAGAGAGTAATGGGCATGATTAGTGCTAGGTCAGTGAAATTTTATGAACAAAATTGTATTATAAACTTTGCTATATCTCTCTATTTGGAAGGTAAGTTGAGTACTTACTAGATGAGGCAATTTAAGGCCTTTTCACCTCTTTATCACAGCAATTGATTTCATTGGTTAAATCCCTATTTAAAATTGATATAATCAATTTATATAATTGATATAATCAATTTATAATTTGTTCACATAGGTGAGGTTGGAGTTGTTATAATTGTGTACCCTAACTTTTATTCATTTTTATTCTTCTTTTTACTTTTGTGTTATTTTTGATCTTTGCTCCAACAAGTCAGTTGTTTGACTATATACAGTCTATTCAAGAATGACTCCCACATCAGTAACAAGTTATTTCCTGTCTGCTAAAATATAACCAGTTTCCTTTTTTGTGATATCATTCAATCTTCAACTAACCCAACTCCTTCCGATTCTTTTTTCAAAAATAGTATTCATGAGACAGGCATGAGGCTTCTCTCATTCCTTAACCCTGAACCATATTCTTCTCCAACATATTTTTCATCATACTCACTTATTCCCACTTTTTCATTGAGATCACTGAGTATCAAAGTATAGGTTAATTTAATCTAGAGGGTTTTATAGAGTCCTCTACAACACAATGCATGTAACTAGCATGTAAACTGCCATTGTTTTCATGGTGGTCTTTTTGCAAATAATGCAAAATAAGTCAGCCAAATGTCTCGTGAAAACATATTTCTTGCTGTCTTTGAACATACGATAAAACCAACTCTACCAACTTTTTTATTTGCTTTCCCAAGGAAAACTGGTGAGACACCACTTCATCTACCTTCAATTTCCTTCAGTTTTCTGGTTTCATTTATTAGAGAGAATGTCCAGATTGATGAAATTCAGTATCAACTCATTGATCACTGGACAAGAATCTCACATTTAGAATACCAAAAGCTGTTGATCAATAAGTTTGAAAACAGGATCATTCTTAACACTTGGTGTTCTATAACTTAAAGTTATAGATGTTCTATAACTTGATGTTCTATCTTTGATGTTCTATGTTCTTGATGTTCTATAACTTGAAGTTCTATAACTCTTCTACCAGTTCTGCAAAAGAAAAGGGTCCCACAGTACTAAGGATCATTTTGTGCTTTTCCTTGTTCCATAGTAATCTATGACCAAATAGCTCATCACCAAGTGTTCAGAGCCTATTAATGCTGTTCTTCTTCATCCTTAGCTAATCTGGTCTTGGGAAAGCAGGCACAATTTATTTCTAAGACAGGCCTGGAAGCTTTTCTGTATGGTAAGGTCTGCCCAAGACAGCTTTTGAGACCCAGGGTCCACTATCTGTCACAATAAAGAATCGGTGCTTTGTGGAGGATAAATTCCCTATTAGTGATTTATTCAGAGTTAAGTATTGCACTCTCTTTAAATTCCCTTTTAAATTAAAAGTATGGAGGCAGCATGGTGGAGAGGAAAACAAGGACCAAGGGTAAAGAAGAGGGGGGGGCTCTAAGTACAGCTACTGTCTCTGGCATGGTCAGAGACCCACAGGATGAATCATAAAGTCATAGGATTTTAGAGCTAAATAGTCAAAGAGATTATTTAGACCAACCTCCTCATTTTGCAGAGATGGCGCCTGAAGTCCAGATGAAAGAAATAATTTGCTCAAGATCATACAACAAGTTATGGCTGGGGCAGCTAAGTGGTGCAGTGAATAGAGCCCCAGCCCTGAATTCAGGAGGACCAGAGTTCAAATCTGGTCTCAGACACTTAACACTTCCTAGCTGTGTGACCCTGGGCAAATCATTTAAGCCCAGCCTCAGAAGCAGAAAACCAGGTCTCCTGACTCCCATCTCAGTGTTGGTACTGCCACACAGGATGCCACAACTTCCTCATCTGTTTAAAAGTCCCAGAGCAAGAGTGGGTGGCAGGGAAGAATGGGAAGTCAAAGGGAATGGGTTTCTCAAGGAATGGGGTAAAGGCCTCTGTTCTAATAATTGTCCAGTAAGCATTGAGCCTAAAAAAGATCTTCCTGCCTTTTTGCAGGTGTTTCTCCTTTCTGTTTTGTCCTTAGTGCTACTACTAGAATAATGTCATAGTAAAAAGAATATAGAACTTGTAGTCACAAAATTTGAATTCAAATTCCAACTCTGCCATTTAGCTACCTTTTTGATCTTGGCAAGTTTATTAATCTCTACATCTCAGTTTCCTCATCTGTTGAATGAGAGTTGCACTGAATGACCACTGAGATCTCTTCCAAATTTAGATACGTGACACATGATTCTAGATACTAGATTCTAGATATGGATCTGGTTTTTATCATTACTCTTCTCAAAATTTTGTAAAGGTTCCCAATGGCCTTCCACAGGCATAGCGGATAAAGAGCCAGGCCCAGAATTCAATAGACTCATGTTTATGAGTTCAAATATGACCTGAGACATTTGCTAGTTGTATTACCCTGGGCAAGTCACTTTGTCCTCTTTGCCTCAGTTTACTAAAATAAGTTGGGAAAGGAAATGACAAATGACTATAGTATGTGTCTGCCAACTCATCTGTAAAATGAGCTGGAAAAGGAAATGGCAAATCATTCCATTAACTCTGCCAAGAAAATACCAAATGGGGTTATGAAGAGTTGGACACAGCTGAAATGACTGAACAGCAGTATTACCTCCCAAGTAAAGTTCAATCTTTTTTTGCCTGGCATTCAAAGCTTTTTATAATCTAATATTAACCTGGTTTTCCCCTATTATTTTGTATTATTATTATCTCCCATATCATTTCATATTGCTTCTCTCCAGGTACTCTATTCTTTTTCATTTAAACTTCACAATTTTCTACCTTCCTGAACACATGCTAATCCCCCAGCTCCTTAAGCTTATTCACAATTTTCCCTGGTTTTGAAATGTCCGCTGTCTAACTCTTTGCCTATTAAATCACATTCAGTCCCTGTTTAAATGCTACCTCCCTCATGAAGCTTTCTCCTATGTCCCCAGGTCAGTAATGACCTTTTCTCTCAGACCTCATGTAAGATTCTCTCAAAGCTGTGCACATTGGGCAATGATATATATTGCTGTTGAGTCATTTTCAGTAATGTCTGACTCTTCATGACCTCTTTTGGGGTTTTCTTGGCAGAGATACTGGAAGAATTTGCCATTTTCTCCTCCAGCTCATTTTACAGATGAGAAAACTGAGGCAAATAGGGTTAAGTGATTTGGTCAGGTCACATAGCTAGGAAGTATCTGAGGCTGCATTTGAACTCATGAAGAAGAATGAGTCTTCCTGACTCCAGGCCCACACTCTATCCACTGCACCAACTAATTATAACGATATATAATTATAAACTATACAGATAACTATAATATAATATGTATTCTACAGTAACTATAACTTGTAACCATCTCACTAGTATATTGTAAGCTCTAGAAGGGCAAGGACCATGTCTCATCTAAATGTGTATTTCTTCCAGAGCCTAGAACTACTCTGAAGTAATCTATATTTAGAAGAATTTAATATATGTTTGTTGAATAAATGAATGAATAGAAAAAGAATTCTTTTACCAGAATTACCAATTGTGCCAAGCTGGTCCCTGTTAGGCCATATTGTCAGAGTCTAGCATTCTAGACATCCTCTACCTAACCTGGAAAAGGGAACAAGGAGACACCATCTACAGACTTAGATCGAGAAACTCAGAAGGTTTCTAGAAGACAAAAGATTGTGATTGAAATTTTTACAAGGGGCCACCTTAGAAAGAAATGAGTTTTCCATCATGAGAGGTCTCCAAGACCAGATGACCACTTGTCATATATGTTGTAGATAATAATATTTCAAGTTTTTAATAATACTTTCAAAGGTTCACAAAGCATTTTTGTAGTTCTTAAGGGAAGAATGCAACTATTATTATCCCCATCTTACAGATAGGTAAACTGAGACTCTGAGAAAGGAAATAAATTGACTAAGTTCACTTGGTTAGTAAATATAAGGACTGAGATTGAGATTCAAGTCTTCTGACCCCAAATCTAGTGATTTTTTTTAAAAAAATCTAAACCAGGGCCTGTATACCAAAGAGATCATAAAAAGGGGGAAAGGACCCACATGTGCAAAAATGTTTCTGGCAGCCCTTTTTGTAGTGGCCAGAAACTGGAAACAGTGAATGCCCATCAGTTGAAGAATGGCTGAGTAAGTTATGGTATATGAATGTTATGAAATATTATTGTTTTGTAAGAAACGACCAGCAGGATGATTTCACAGAGGCCTGGAGAGACTTACATGAGCTGATGCTGAGTGAAATGAGAGAACTAGGAGATCATTGTACATGGCAACAAGATTATGTAAAGATCAATTCTGATGGACATGGCTCTTTTCAACAGTGAGATGATTCAGGCCAGTTCCAATTGTTCAGTGATGAAGAATGCTGTCTGTATACCAAGAGAGGACTGTAGGAACTGAGTGTGGATCACAACATAGTATTTTCACTTTTTGTTGTTGTTTGCTTGCTTTTTGTTTTCTTTCTCACTTTTCCCTTTTGATCTGATTTTTCTTGGGCAGCATGATAATGGAAATATATATAGAAAAATTGCACATGTTTAACCTATTTTGAATTACTATCTAAGGAAGGGGTTGGGGGAAAGGAAGGGAGAAAAAAATTGAAATACAAGGTTTTGCAAGGGTGAATGTTGAAAACTATCTATGCATATGTTTTGAAAAAAAGCTTTAAAATAAAAAAGAATCTACATCAGAAATTCATGCTCAAGTAAAAATTGCTAAGTTTGAGATGGAGTGATAGAAAACCATATGCTTGATGCCTGTTTTACAGGAAAAGTTTGGAAGATGAGGAGATAGGTAGGGAGATGAAGGTAAGAGAAGAAAGGAATAAATAGAAGGGAAGAAAAGAAAATAAGAAAAGTTGATTATGTATCTGTGAAGAGAATTCTCTAGCTCCCCTCACCCCCATCTTAAAATTGGAATTCCCATCATTTTCCATCACAACACACACATACACACACACACCCTTCATCAAATCTGAAAGGCTGGAGAAAGGGCACTCTGATTTCTATCAACATTTTGTAGAGATATCCATTGGAGAGGGGGCAATAATTACTACCCACAAAGGAACTATCCCTCAGACTTCTCCAAAAACTGCATTAATCATTTATTAAACATTTACTATGTGCAATCCCCTATTCTAGGGAGAGTGAGTTACAGAATTTAGATAAGGAACAGTTCCTATTTTCATGAAGCTTATAGTCTGGTAGAGGATGAGCCATATGAATAAATGATTATAATAATATAATAGATGAAGGAAGAAGGTGGGAATTGAGGAAGGATTACTGGAGGAAGTAGTATTAGAACTGGGCTTTAAAGGGTGGGTAGGATTTTAGCATTGTACAGGTGGTAGGGACAGAAAGGTAGCAGTGGAGTATTCTAGACCTAAGGAACTGTAGTAGGGCCTTGAGTTGTTGGGATGAGTATTGCTCATCCCCCTTGCCTCTGCCAGTTCAAAAAGGCATCCTGGAGAAGAGCAGCCTCGCTCTCTTCCCCAACCTCCTTATTCCATGGGTAAACAGATAAACCACCAGAAAGAGGAATAGCTGAAGAGTTTTTTTGACTTCCTTCTTAAGCTGAATGTGTCTCTGGGGCATCTGTATGAAAACTAGATCCCCTTTCCCAGACACAGTCCCGCTAGCCACCGCTAGCCACTTGCTTCCCCCAGAGTGATGGCCTTTCTCTGCACCCTCCATTACCTGGTTGGACCCTAGGATCTCATTTCTACCTCTCCTTGTAGCCCTTGCTATAGGTACCTATGAAATCCAGTTTTGCTCAGGGGCCAGAATTTAAATCAATGATGGCACATTCGCAGGTTTGTTTTGAAGGGAGGATTGATATATTCCTTAAGTTTTTAAACTGTCTTATAAATTTGTATCAATAAGTCACAAATCAATGAGAAATTGTGGATGACTTAATGAAACCCCACTCCCCAGCTGGGAAAACAACACCAACATAGGATAGTTGAAGAGGACTGCCATTCTTATGGATAAAGGCAGACATTATAATTACTACTACTATTCCTCTTGTTGAAGAATATGATTATTATAAGACTATGCAAAAGATGGATGTGGAGAAGAGTCCCAGCTATTGACCTCCATCTTCAGTGGTGATGGTAGCTTGTTAAAGGCACTCAGTTCTACATATGAACAAGTAGGTCCTTCCCAATCTAAAACCCCAAGGGGTTATATGTCCTGTGAGACCTTTCTCTGGCAGAGATAGCAGCAGAAGTCTGAACCTCTCATCAGGAACTAAGCCCTGAAGCTTTGCTTCCAACCTGCTCTGGGAAGGTCAATCTGTCCCTCTTTCCCCACCCCCACCCCTGGGTTCAATTGTCCTTACTCTATGTGGGGAGATGAGAGAATTCAGTGTAATATTCTAGAAAGAGAACTAGATTTGGAGTCAGAAAAATAGCTATCTTTGGTAAAGCACCTTCCTCTTTGAGCCTCAGTTTCTTAATCTGTAAAATGAGAGGGTTAGGCTAATTGATCTCTAAAGTCAATTCAACTCAACTATCTCTAATCCTATGATATTTTGGTAACTCCAGAGTTGCCAGGTAACTCATCATCAAGAAGTTAAAAAGCCACACAGTTCAGAGGTATCCATGGAAACTATAGCACAGCAGGTCATTTTTATAGCTCAGGACCAGGCTGGTAGTGCAGGGAGTAAGTATACAAATGCGGGGGGTGTTCCCAGAGACCAGGAGCTAGCCGGCTGCCAGCCTCATTGCCAGCTCCTGGGCACTTAGCCCCTGGCTCCTTCCAGACAGCCTGATAGGCCCTGATGCCAAGCAACTCCAGTCAGAGCCGTGGAACACCGTGTCCCAGGGACCGGGGCTCAGAATAGCATACAGATTCTGGAGCAGGAGGGAGGGCGTGGGGACAGAAATACCCGGGCTGGGTGGGGAGGCCAGGATGGGACCAGGAAAGGACACCTGGCGCCAGATATGGTGGCCTTGGAGGGCACTGCTGGACAAGAGGCTTGGAAGCAGACAGGGGGTGGGGATCAGTAGCCTAACCCTAACAGGGGCCAAGGCAGTGAATCAGGGCCCACTGGGGAGACTGAGGAAAGATCCGACTCAATCATTGCTCACTTTTCTATAACCCAGGAAGGTTCACAAAACTCTTTAAGCCTCACAGCAAGCCCATGAGATGAGTAGAACCGGTGTGATTGTCCCCAACTTGCAACTAAGGAAACTGAGAGAGAAGTTAAGTCATCAGATCTCAAACCAAATCTTCTGACTTCAAATTCAGCATTCTTTCTACTACACCATATCACCTCTTAACATTCTTTTGTTATGTATCTGTTATTTGGAGAATCCTGCATTAGCTATTGGGAGAAAAGTTAAAGGGGGGGGGGGGCAGTGAGGTGACACAGAGAATAGAGTACTGTGTCCTAAGTCAGAAGGAACTAAGTTCAAATTCAGCCTCAGATACTTACTGGCTGTGTGACCCTGGACAAGTTATTTAACAGTTTGCCTCAGTTTCCACATTGTAAAATGAGCAAAGAAGGAAATACCACCTCAGTATCTTTACTAAGAAAACCACAAATGGGATCATGAAAAGTCCTTCATGACTAAAAAGACTGAATAACATCACAGTTAAAATAACATAGATACTCACTAACCTCATGGAATTTGCAATCCAGTGCAAGATAAGATATGAATACAATACATCTTACAATAAATAATATTAAATGGTAGATATATTTGCCCAGAATCAGAAGATGGGTTTGTTATTGAAGGAAACCAGTGTCATTGGATCATCAAGAACATGGCAGGAGGTATGGGGGATGGAGAGTGGGTAAATAAAATTTAAGCAGACTAGAAGAGGCTAGATTTCAAAGAGTTTTGAACACCAATGAGATGTTTTCCTATCTGATAGCTAGCAATAGATTTTTTCCCCCCTGAGGCTGGGGTTAAGTGACTTGCCCAGGGTCACACAGCTAGGAAGTGTTAAGTGTCTGAGACCAGATTTGAACTCGGGTCCTCCTGAATTCAAGGCTGGTGCTCTATCCACTGTGCCACCTAGCTGCCCCAATAGATTTATTGAATAGAGAAGTGACATGGTGATCAAGAAGAATCTCTTTGGAATCTTCTATATACCTTGTTCATTCTGTGGGGAGACAACAAAGGAAACAGATTCATCCATGAAGAGAAGAGATGAGATGGGTACAGGTCATATGATTGTGATGATTCAGATAACACAGAAGGAGTTCTAGTTCTGCAGTCAGTGTTTGAATCTCAGTTCTACTAGTGACATGGTCCCTTTTATGCTTTAGAAAGATTTATTTGATCTTTGGATGGATGGAAAATGGACAGGAATAGGGCAAGGTGAACAACCAGAATCTTTTTGCAATGGTGCATATCGAGGTGATGAGGGACTGTACCAGATTGGCAGCAGCATCAATAGAGATATGGAGCAAATATGAAAGATGTTATGTAGGGAGAATTGACAAAAGTTAAATGGTTTAAAAGAATTTTTTGGTTTTGGATATGGGTTTGAGAAAAAGTAAAAGTTGAAGATACACTTAAGTTTCAAGCCTCAGTAACTGGTACCCTCAAAAGTAATAGGACAATTAGAAAGAGGGAAGATTTGAGAGGAAAGGTAATGAGTTCAGTTTTGGACATACTGAGTTTAAAATGTCTGTCTAATAAACGGTTGAAGATATAAGATTGGAGGTCAAGAAAGAGGTCAGAACTGGATAAGTAGATCTAAGAATTATCAACTTAGAAATGATAATTGAATGCATGGGGGATGATGAAATCACAAAGCAAAATAGTGTAGAGGGTGAAGAGAAAAGAGCCTTGAGGGATTGAAGATAGGAATGAAAGGACATTCCAAACATTGTGAACAGTGTGAGTAAAAACATTGGGTTGGGTGATTCCAGGGTATATTTGAAAGAAAGATAGTCTAGTTTGGGTGAAACATTGGCTGAGGGCACAGAAGTAAGAAGGAGGGATAGCATAGCATAAACTTCCAGGAAAGAAGCCAATACATAGACTGAGACCTGTGACTAAACTCTAAGAGCAGAGGAAGAGAGGCCCTCAACAAACTCCATGTCCCTTTTTGCACTCTTCTACTCACTTACTGATCCCCCTGGGGTCCCTTTCCAAAGAAGTTGCTCTCATTTGTCTGTCAGCTAATTCATCAATCAATTAATAAGTATCTCTTTGGAGTCTGACCTCTTTTAGAGCTTACTT
The DNA here is from genome assembly GCF_048593235.1 of Sminthopsis crassicaudata. Classification (NCBI taxonomy): domain Eukaryota; kingdom Metazoa; phylum Chordata; class Mammalia; order Dasyuromorphia; family Dasyuridae; genus Sminthopsis; species Sminthopsis crassicaudata. The sequence goes on along the minus strand of NC_133618.1, from coordinate 235,141,147 downwards.
TGTTCATCTCTGCAGGGCATTCACAAAGAAGAAGCTTTCTCCTATGAAGAGCTGGTTTAACTCTATACTAGGTGAGATCATTCTGATAATTCACATAAGATGGAAAATGTTCTGGATTTGCAGCCAAAGGACTTGTGTTTGAATTCCAGTTCTGCTAGCTGCTACCAATCTGAGCAAGAACAATGCACTTTATTTTTTCAAGGTCTCGGTTTTCTCATCCTAAAATAAGGGGATTGGACTACATAATCTCTGATGTTATTTTCAACTCTACACCTATCATCCTGGGAATCCTTATTTTTAAAAGGAGAAGGAGGAGGAGGAGGGGAAAGAGGAGGAAAAGGAAAATAGAAGGGAAGCCAAAGGAAGAAAAAAGAAAAGAAGGGGAAAAGGGGGAGGGAAGGGGAGGGAAGGAAAGGGAAAAGAACCCCAGTCTTGACCATCGTGAGAATCAATAGGATAGGTGTTGAAAAATGTTTTGGAAATTGTAAAGTACTGCAGATACATCAGTTTTGTTTTTAGAATTATCATTTCTACCAGTTGCCCCACTTTAGTTAGAATTAATGATGGCTTAATACTATGGCTCTATAGACTTCACTACTTTGCTTCACATCCCTTCTCACCATTGATGACCCTTTCACCTCTGTGCCCCACTGCTCTCACTGGTGTTCCTTCCAGAACCTCCATCTTAAGGCATTTCTCAAGGAGGTCATTCACTCCTCTGCTAGTTTCATTCTTGAGACTCCAGATTTTTCCACCAACACAGAGACTTCACTTTTTAATTCCTTTTTGTGGGTTGTATCCTCCATTAGAATGAAACTCTTTACAAATGATGAGCTCAATTATTTTAGAAAAACATGGAAAGACTTAAATGAAGTAATGAAGAGTGAAATAAGCAGAACCAAATATACAGTAATGGCAACTTTAAGAATAACTGAATAAAAAAGTCATTTTGACTGTTATAATATCTAAATTAACTATAAATGATGTATGAAGAAAGATGCTATCTAAATTAAGAGAAAGAACTGAAAAAATGGAAATGCTTATGGAATAATTATATAGATAATACAAATATATACAGATAGATTCCTTTCTAAAGGTACCCATATAAAGGGTAGAGGGTAGAAGGAAGACAAAAAGAAGGAAAAAGAAAAAAATTACATGACAACTTTGTTAAATATTTAAAATGAATAGCAAGTTGTACCTAACAAATTTGCAGTTCCACGTTCAATCATCTTTTTATTATGTTATGGAAATGCTTATTTTATTCCATTAATTAAAAAATACATAAGTAAGAATGAAAGCTCCTTGAAGGTAGGGACTGTCTTTCTTTCTGCTTATATATGCATTCCCATTGCTTAGCATAGTACCTGACAGATAATTAACACTCAATAAAGACTTATTAATCTGACCATGTGAGGAGTTTACATTCTATACGGGAGAAAAATAATAAATACACAAATGCATATATTGCAAAATAAACATAAAGAAAATGAATACAAATAAGTACAAAACATTTAAATACAAGATATATTAGGAAATAGGATATTAAGAAAATCTTTATTTGGAAGATGCTTGTGTTGCATCTTGAAGCCCAAATGACTGATGTTTCAGGGATTAAGGTGAAAAAGAACTCATTTGGGGCTAGAAGGTCCAGAAAAGGATGCCATAAGTATTCAATGCCAACGGAGTGATAAAGTTCTGTTATAGTTCAAGGATACACACACACACACACACACACACACACACACACACACACACACGTACTCTGCATAACTATGGCTAATATTTAAAGAGAACTTATTATGTGCCAAGCACTGTGCTAAATCCATTACAATTAATATCTCATTTGATGGGTTGCTGTGGACTAGAGAGTTTCCTTAAGCAGCCTACTATAGTAAAAAGATGCTGAAGGGAGATTTTAGAAAGAACATTGAGCAAATCTCTTCCCTGATTGAGTCCAGCTTCCTTATCTATAAAATGAAAATGTTAGACTAGCTAATGTCTAAGATCTTTTTTTTAACTCTGATACTCTGTGCTCTGTGATCCCTAATAGGTCCTTTAAGTTCTTTACAATCTTTGATTCTCAGAATTTAGGCTGGGGAAGATTTTAGGAGCTAAAAGGATATGCCCATAATATTCTACTCAAAACTTATTCCCCAACTTAATTGTTGGAAGGAATCAGTTATCACTGAGAGATATCTTCAAATCCTTTCACTGCAACTATCAGCCAAAACTCTCCTGGTAGTACTTGGGGACAAGGGATTTCAGTGATTTCCATTGCCCCAAGCTTCCCATCCTTCTCCCCTTTCTTCTGCCTCACTTGGTCCTTTCCCTGTGTGCCAGAACCAAGCTAACACTCCTGGCCCCTTAGGTTCAGCCCAGAGAAAGAAGGGAGCAAGAACTAAGGTTTCCATACCATTAAGAATGAGACAAACCTGGCTAAAGGAGTTGGGTGCCAGTTAATCCATAGGAGAGGCTGTGGCAGAAATTGAATGTCAGGTTCCAATACTTAGTAGGATTCAGATCTTGAACTCCCCTGCTTTGAGCAATCCTAGAAGAATGACTGCCCTGTACCCTCACTGCCTTCTCCTACCTCCTGTTAAACAAAGGATTATAGAATTTAGAGCTGAAAAAGACCTTAGAAATCATCTCGTTCAATGTTTTCATTACAAAGACAATTGAGGCTCAGAGAAATAAAATTGCTTATTCAAAGATACATTAGAATAGAGAGAAAAATGAAAATTCAAACCCAAGTTTTCAGAATCCAAACTCAGTGTGCTTTCTACGCTAGCTCACTGCTTCAGTTCTTACTGTGCTTTTCCCAGGACTAAGAGAACTGGTTCAAGAAAGGGAATCTGAGACTCTTATCCTGGGCTTCAGTAAATGCTAAGCAAATGTTACCTCAGGTTTCCTTGTGACTCAGTCACCAGGGCATCTCCCCTCCCCCATCTTCTGAAAACTGATCTCTAGCACCCCTCTGTCAATCTATCATGTCCTCAGCGTAGCCAAGGACAGCAACTTTAGCCTATGCTCTAAGCATCTGCAGCAGCTAGCCTTGAACAAAGTGTTCCCTTGAAGAAAGAGTAAAGTCCCCAATCCTCAAGGAAAAGAGGCTCATTTGGGGATTTCATTTGAGAATTTATGGAACATGGGTCAAGGAGACAGAGGAGCTAGCTAGCAGAGGTATCAGATTTTTAAATAATAATAACAATAGAGATGGAAGGGAAAACAGCAAAGTACAATGTCAAAGGAGGGCAAAGAATGAGAAAGTTGGGGTAAGGTGATTTGAAAAATAATTCATTATGTCAAATTAAGATTTAAGTTGGATAAATTGGAAATAATCAAGAGAAAAAAGGCAGTGACATTCAGGAAGATTAAGAAAATCTTCTCGGAGAAGGTAAAATTTTAGCTGAGAAATGAAGGAAGTTCAGGAAGGCAGGATTTGCAGATGAGGAGAAATAGCATTCCAGGTATGGAGGAGAGCCGGTGAAAGTTACCATACAGGAGATGAAGTGTCTTATTTGAGGGATTGCATCATGGGATCACAGAATTCAGGGATGAATAAGATACAAAGCTAGAAAGATAGGAAGGAGGTAAGCCATGGAAGACTTTAAATATGAAACAGAGAATTGTATATTTGATCTGGGTTTAATAGATAGCCACAGCAATTTATTGTATTGGAGTGGGGATTGGAGTAAGGAGACTAATCAGAAAGCACTTGCAATAGATCTAGTGTGAGGTCATGTTAACCTGCATTAGGATGATGGCAATTTCAGTGAAGAGGTGCTATCTGTGAAAGATGCTATGAAAGATTGGGTCTTAGAGATGGGGAGTGAGAGAGCCAAGAGTTAGGAAAGATTATTCAGAGACTTTGGGAAGCTTTTTTTTAATAGCCCAACGAATCTGAGGAAGGGTTATTAGACTTTTTCAGAAAAGTGGGAAGGGGAACACCTATGTGATGGAGTGAAGACTCAGGAGGATCTGAGTTAAAATCAGACACTTTACCCTTACTAACTGTGTGATCTTATGAAGAAGAAGAAGAAGAAGAAGAAGAAGAAGAAGAAGAAGAAGAAGAAGAAGAAGAAGAAGAAGAAGAAGAAGAAGAAGAAGAAGAAGAAGAAGAAGAAGAAGAAGAAGAAGGAGAAGAGAACTAGAAGAAGAAGAAGAAGAAGAAGAAGAAGAAGAAGAAGAAGAAGAAGAAGAAGAAGAAGAAGAAGAAGAAGAAGAAGAAGAAGAAGAAGGAGAAGAAGAAGGAGAAGGAGAAGAAGAAGAAGAAGAAGAAGAAGAAGAAGAAGAAGAAGAAAGAAGAAGAAGAAGAGAAGAAGAAGAAGAAGAAGAAGAAGAAGAAGGAAGAAGGAGGAGGAGAGGAGGAGGAGGAGGAGAAGGAGGAGGAGGAGGAGGAGGAGGAGGAGGAGGAGGAGGAGGAGGAGGAGGAGGAGGAGGAGGAGGAGGAGGAGAAGGAGAAGGAGGAGGAGGAGGAGGAGGAGGAGGAGGAGGAGGAGAGGAGGAGGAGGAGGAGGAGGAGGAGGAGGAGGAGGAGGAGGAGGAGGAGGAGGAGGAGGAGGAGGAGGAGGAGGAGGAGAAGGAGGAGGAGGAGGAGGAGGAGAAGGAGAAGGAGAAGGAGAAGGAGAAGGAGAAGGAGAAGGAGAAGGAGAAGGAGAAGGAGAAGGAGAAGGAGAAGGAGAAGGAGAAGGAGAAGGAGAAGGAGAAGGAGAAGGGAGAAGGAGAAGAAGAAGAAGAAGAAGAAGAAGAAGAAGAAGAAGAAGAAGAAGAAGAAGAAGAAGAAGAAGAAGAAGAAGAAGAAGAAGAAGAAGAAGAAGAAGAAGAAGAAGAAGAAGAAGAGTGGGAAGGGGAAAGAGGAATAGGGACCAAGAAAATCTCTCTATATAGGCCTATTGAACCTTATCATTATGCCCTAACTGAAGACTGAGAATTTCTAAAATGAGTCCTATCATTTAGTTATATGTGTGTATATGTATTTGTATGTATGCATATACATGTTTGTATATATACACATGCATGTGTGTTATATGCACATATGATATTTTCTAAACCTTAATCTATAAATTATAACTATAACATTTATATATACTTTATATAATCCCCAATTTAAAAATTATTACTATTATCATAACTCCCTATCTACTACAAAACACATCATTTGCCTTATGTTCATCTAATCATCCTTCTAGTCTCATGGGGAAAAATGATTTGCATTGGTATATGTTTTAAGATTAGCAATGCAGTTATGATAACTTTATAAGGTATATAATACAAATACTACTATCATCATTTAAAAGGTGATGGCATTGAAGCTCAGAAAGTGAGTATAATTTGCTAATGGTCACACAGTTGTTAAAGAGTCAGAATTAAGGTCTCCTACTTCCAGTTCCAATTCCAGGACTTTTTTTTTCTGCTATTCTATTCTACTTCTTTTATTATCCTGTACTCAAAAATGCATTCCTCTGACAAAGAATCCACATATGGAAAAATATTAATAGTACCTCTTTTTACTAGAGCAAATAATTAAAAACTAAGGGAGTGGCACTTGGGAAATGAATGAATTAATTGTGGCATATGATAAGAATGAATTTATGGAATACTATTGTACTCTAAGAAATGACCAAAGGAATGGCTTCAGAGACACCTAGGAATACTTGTTTGAACTGATGCAGAATAAGATGAATAGAGATAGAAGAATAATTTCTATAATAACAACAATATTATAAAGAAAAACAACTTTGATAGATTTACAAATTCTGATCAGTGGAATGACCATCCATAATTCCAGAGGGGACCAATAATAAAATATGCTACCCACTTCATGACAGATAAGTTTATATATATATGTATGTACGTATATATATGTAATTGTGGGGATTTGTTTAGCTTGGCACACTTGCTACAGAGATTTTTTTTTCTTTTTTTTTTCCTCATTGGGAGGGAAGGGAGAAGAAGAAGGAAGTGGTAATAAGGTTACTCTGCCCTCCTCTACCCCCAAATAAAAGAGTCATTGAAGCATTTTTTAAATATACAAAAGAGAATACAAATAGTCAGAAGGAAACACAGATAAGAAGGACAGCTTTGAAAGTTACATGTTGAATTTATTACATGTTTAAAAGGTAAACCAAGCTGTATGTAAGAGAGGTTCTCAGTTTCATTAGCATTCCCTTTTTCCCCCTGTTCTACTTTATATTTGAAATGCTGATTTAATCTGGTGTTTGTTAAATTTAGAATTTAAAAAAATTAAAACCTCATCCCTCTGACTGTACCTCCTCCTGCTTCTTTTAAGACTTCACCCCCACAATGTATCTCTAGTACTCCCTCTCCTTGGGTTTTTTCCTTTCCATTTTGAAATACTTTTAGACTTCTCCCACCCTAAACAAATCTCTTCTCTATTATTCTATTATTCCCATTCTCCTTATTTTTACCTATACATTTATTTAACTTTTTGCCTATATACTTCTACTTATTAGTCACTTACTTCTTTCTGAAATCCCTGGATCTTACCTACCCCCAAATCTACTGAGATTGTTCTCCTAAAGGTCACCAAAGACTTCAAGTCTCTTCACTCTAATTTAGCACTAAGTATGTTCCTTCTAGTATGAGACCTCTCCTGGTTTCCCCAATTGCTAGTATCTTCCCCTCTGAGATCCCCTTTCATCAAGTCTATATATATCTTATATGTACTCAGTTATTTATATGTATCTGTGAGCTCCTTGAGAACAGGAGCTAATTTTTTTCCCTTTCCTCATATTTCTAGTCCTTGACATAGTGGCTGACACATTTGGTAATTACTTACTAAGTGCCTGTTGGCTAACCAGTCACCAAACCCACAAGTGTCTTCTTATTCCTCATCCTCTATCACTTTCTGATATCTTGACAGCACTTTGACAATTTTGCACTTATTCTCTCTCCTTCTTTGGCTTTTACAATACTAAACTCATGCCTCCATAATTTTTTTAAAAATCTACATCCTCTGCTGAGTACTTACTCCTCCTACCCCCTAACTGTGGGTGTCTTTGTTTTTGACTCTGTGTTCATCTATTCTTCTCCCTCTACTCTTATGTGGTGATCTCACTCACTCACAAGACTTCACCATCACCTTTAGATAAATAATGCCCAAATCTCTCTTCAGCCTGACTTTTTCCAAAGTTCAAGGTTCACATCTCCAACTCTCTGCTGGACAGCTCCACTGAGTATTCTAGCATCATTTAAATTAATTCCCCAACCAGACTCACTCTTTAATGGCTTTCAGATATGATCCACATAAATTCAACAATTTTTACTAAGTATTTATTATGTGCAAGTTTCTGTGCTGGATGCTGGAGATAGAAGGACAGATAAGGTCCAGTTCTCCATGGTTGGGAGATTTTGTTGATGTAGGAGAAGGAAGGTGAAGGTGGGGGTGGAGAGAAGGATAAACACACACACATAATCCAATGAAAAATGAGATATACTCAGATACCCAGACAAAATGGACTTTAAAATGGTAGGAAGGTCTCATTGACAAAGTGACACAAATTGTAGAGAGAGGGGGACTTCATGGAGGTGGAAGACACAGAAGGAGTCCAGTGCATCCATTGCATATGAAGAAAAAGAGGGAAGAAATGGAATGGTTTTACTGGAAACTAGAATTTGTAAAAAGGGCAGAATAAAATAAGTCTAGATAGTTAGATTAGAACTATGTGGTTGAGGTCTTGAATACTAGTATTAGTTTATATTGAACATCAGTATCTGAAAAGTTTGAGAACCCAGTTTTGAATCTTGGCTCCAATATTATAATATTACAATTAACCTTGGACATGCCCTTTTATCTCTGTGAGACTCAGACTTATTCTAAGGTTCTTTTCAGTCTCCATATTTTCCTCTTCAGCTTCTCTTATTCCCTTGTCTTCCACTAAAACCGTCCTTTGGGGTATCCTTAGGAATACAGATAATACCAATCTGTTTTGGTAGGTCTTTCCAAGAGGATAAAACTAAGCATAGGACAGGGCAAGATTGCATGGTTGTCTTTCCTGTAGATCAGTGGCCCGTCACAGGACCTTGGTCATCAGTTTCCCTGATGATGCCTCATGAAGATCTCCTTAGGAATGGTGGAGATAGAAGGTTTGGATGGAAGGAATAATCAGGCCAAATAAATCAGAAATTCAGAAGATGAGTCTATCACTGACTTCTCACTCTAGCACAAGAGGGCAGAGGGAGACAAGAGGGCAAAATTGTTTGAGGTCTACAGGAATAACAGTAAATTCAGCTGCTCTTCCTTTATGTCCACAGCTGGAGAAGGGGTGGGGGTGGAAGTGGTGGAAGAGGAAGTCACTGTGGTTTAAGCTTTACTCTTTTCTGTTGTTTCCCAGAGAACACAACAGAATTGTCTATGGAATTCAGACTGGTTTCTCTGGCCAGAGGCCTGAGGGCCAGGGGACCTTCTGGGGGTGGGGGAGCCTGCAGCAGGGCGTTAGGGGTGGGAAACACGTTTGGTATGTCAAACATGAAGTGACAAGGGACCAGTGGAAAACAATTTCCCTGGGATATGCCAGAAGGGACGTAGGGGAGGCAAGACTCAGCACTAGGCCCCCCAGGCTGCAGCCCTACCCACTTATGGAATCTCTTGGGGGCCCAGTGACCAGAGTAAGCAGCAATTATGGGTCTCAGAAGCAACCACAGAGTCTTTGGCTCCCTGGCCCAATTCCCTCTCCCCCCTCCCACATTCAACTCTCTAGCAAGAGAGGCAGACCACAAGCTAACCCAAGAGAAAAATATAATATAATGAAAAGAGCACTATACTAAAAGTCAAGGGAACTGAGTTCTAACCCTGTCTCTTCCACTAATCCACTTAGACAAACATCTCCTCAGTGCCTTCATCTGTCCAATGGGGATTCTACTAGCACACTAATAACTAACACACAGGCTCATGTTAACTCTCAATTATCCTGATGCCCATTTTAAGAGGCTTGCACATACGTTCCTCATATTTACCTGCCCAACCCACATTCAATCAACTTTGGCCTCCCCAAACAAGAAGCCAGGGGAAATGAAAAAGAAAAGGAAAAATTAACTTACTTTTTTTTAACTTTAAGATTTACAAATTCTTTTTCTCAAGATTCTATCAGGGGTAATATAAGTATATGCCCATTGTACAGACAAGGAAATTAAGACTCAGAGGTGGCACTGTGGATAGAACCTTGGGCCTGGAGTCAGAAAGACCTGAGTTCAAATATGGTCTTGGATACTAGTCGTATAATCCTGGGAAAGTGATTTAACCTCTGTTTCCCTCAGTTTCCTCATCTGTAAAATGGGGATAATAACAGCACTTACCTTGCAAGGTAGTTCTGAGAATCAAATAATGCAGTCATTATAAAGAGATCAGTGTGTGATGCATTGGTAAAGCTTATAGCACATAGTGAGTGCTATGTAAATATTAGCTATTATAAATAAGTAACTTGACAGTTACACAGCTTATCCTCCCCTAATAAGTCCTCCTTCAGTGTCTCCTCAGGTATTAGAGTTTTTACAACTAGCTTTGAAAGGTCCTATCAAGCTAAAAAGCCTTCAAATACCAGGCCAAAATAGATTGTATTTGAACAAAGTGTTTCAAGTTCTCAAAATTTTTATTCTTAAGTAACACATTTGATTTGTGCCTTTTTTTTTAAAGTCAAAGACATTCACAATTATATGCATATATATATATATATATATATACACACATATATACACATACTTGTGAGCCTTCCTTCCCCTGTAACAAGAAAAACAGTTAAGCAAAACTGTGACAACTTCTCACAATGTATGCAACACTCTGTCAGTACTCTCACCTTTGCATCAAAAGAGTGAGGGACATTTCTCATCATTTCTTTTAGAGCCAACACTGGCCATTATTCTTGCTCAGCAATAAGTTTGATTTAAGTGATATTTTTGTTCATATCATTATAATCATTCTTCACATTGTTGATCTGCTGTTTATTTTTCATTAATTCGTGCAAATCTCCCCAATTCCCTGAATTCTTCATATTTACTACTTCTTACCATACGGTAATATTCTATGGTATTCATTTACTACAGTTTGTTTGGACAGTTCCAAATTTGTAAAGTTTTCCAAGTTTTTGCTACTGCACAAAGTGCTCACTATGAGTGTTTTGACATTCTTTCCCCCTTCCTTATCTTTGACCTTCTTGGATCATGGGCCCAGTGATAGAAACTTATTCTCTAAAACTATGACCAGATTAGTGACTTTACTAATATAATGTAATTCCTTTTAAGAATGATTGGACCATTTCATGATCTACCAACTCAAGTCTCAAGTCTCCTTTTCCCCATTCTTGGCATTTTCTCCTGCTGCCTCTCAAACCTGGAATTCTCTCCTTTCTTATCCCTGCCTCCTGGCTTCCTGGCTTTCTTTGAGAATCAGATAAAATCCCACATTCTGTAAGAAGCCTTTCCCTGTCCCCATTAATATTAATGTTTTCCTTCGGATATGATCTCCAATTTACCGTGTATGTATTTGGTTTTTACAGAATTGTTAATATGTTGAGTTCTCCCCATTAGATTATAATCTCCATGAGGGCAAGTTCTCTTTCTTTTTTTTTTGCCTTTATTTTTATCCCAATGCTTAGCACTATGCCTGTCATAAAGTAGATATTTAATAAATGTTTGTTGATTTGACTTCTGACTATAGTAGTATGCCTATATTTCTGTAAAAAAGACATTTAAGTGCTTATTATATGCCTGTCACTATATTAAGTGTGGGGAATAGTGCCTCTCCTCAGAATCTTACTTTCTCTACCATTTCTACTATTTCTACCATTTCTGTCTTTTGTCATCTTGATCAAGTGTGAAATGAAATTAGAACCATTTTAAACTGCATTTTCTTTATTATAGTTTTGGAACAATCATTTATATAGGATGTGATTCATGTCATTTCCTTTCATCATTACAGGACTATTAACTATATAGATGTGTTAATTTCCTTTGTTATCTTGGCTGTCAGACTTTTATCAGAGATAGATGATGCTTCCATGCCAACATAAAGTAATGAATGAGTTCAAGCTCTTTTTCTAGTAATCCAGGCCTGAGCTTCCTGCTCAGAAGAACTATCATCCCCTTTTCCACAGGAGGAATCTGGGCCAAGAGATAACAAAGAAAGTGACCAAAATCTCATAGCCAGCTCAGACTGACAAGACTAGAATCTGCTTCTGCCTCTATATTTGAGGCTGTTTCCTGCCTGTGTTTCAACATCTCAATCAAAAATAGCTCCCCTTCCTCACTGCCTACCTTCAGGGTCTTCCTCCTCTAAGAGGTCTTTTTCCTAACTACTATAACTAGAATTAATCTGCTCTTCTATGTACATGCAACATGACATCCGAGAAGGAAAACTGTACTTGGAGTTGAGAAGCTGGCTTTAGTTTTCTCATCTGTAAATTGGGAATATTAACATTCGCACTTCCTATCTCACAGTTATTTTAAAATAAGTGCTTTGTAATGTGGACAGCCCCACAGAAATGCAAGTTGCCATATTATTATTATTAGTTTTATACAACATAATCCAGCACTCAGTCATATACTATGCTATTATGTTTTCTAGTCATTTCATAAATAGCTTTCCTCACCGCTAAGATGAACAGGGTAGACTCCACAGAAAAGGAGGCACCTTGGGCTTAGCCTTAGATGAAAATAAGGATCTAGAAAATGAAAATGAAGAAGGAATGCATTACAAGCAAAGAATACCTTTTTAAACATATGGAAACAAGTGTTTAGGAAACAGTAGTAGTAGGTTGCTAAATGGCACAGTGGATAGAGCAAAGGGCCTGAGGTCAGAAGGACCTGAGTTCAAGTCCAGCCTCACACATTTAATACTTCTTTGCAGTGTGACTTGGATAAGTTACTTAACCTCGATTACCTCAGGGGAGAAAAAGGAAACAGTAGCTGTATAATTTTGCTGGGATTATAGGATACATGAAGGGAAATAATGTAAAAACTGGAAAGATAGGTTGAAGGCAGATTGCAGAGGCCCATAAAAGCAAACCAAGGAATTTTATAGGTGAGTGGCAGCCAAGGAAGATTTTCAAGCAGAAAAGCAATACTTAGGCTTGTGCTTTAAGATTATGCGAGCAGCTGTATGAAGGGCAGATAGGAGAGGGCAGAGACTGAAAGCAAGGAGACCAATAATCTTTGGGAGCCATGATGAAATCCTAGGTTAGGGGAGAGAAGAGGAACAGATGAGAAAGATGTTGGAGAGGTAAAATAACAAGATTAAGCAATCAAGTGCTGTGGGAGGAGGGGAATGGGGAAAAAGTTAAATGTGTTCTCAAAGTTTCAACTGTTGGTAACCAGAAGAATGGTAATATCATCAACAGACATAGAAGAATTTGGTGATGGGCCAGATTTAACATGGAAGATGATGAATTACATTTTGGATACCTTGAGCTTGATGGGTTCTGAAACATCCAAATACAAGTGTCCAGCAGCCAATTAGAGATGTGAACCTGTGTTAAATGCAGATAAATCTATCTGAAATATATAAATGTTACTAGAGTAGACAATTGGAGCTAACAACATCACCAAAGAAAAAGAAAGGAAAAAAGAAGACCCAAGAAAAAGTATGGGGAAAAAGTAGTCTTTAAGGTTAGAAAAATGGATGAATAAGGACTAAGCAAAGGAGACTGAGAAGGAACAATCAGAAAAGATTAGAAGAAAACCTTGTGAGAGTGGTTATCACAAGTTCTGAGACTCAGTTTTCTTATCTTTAGAATAAGAATAATAAATAATAGCTATGTAGTATTGTGAAGTTTACAAAATACCTTATATACATTATCTCATTTCGCCTTCCCTAGGTTTGTTTGTTTGTTTGTTTTTACAGGTGAAGAAACTTGCTCAAGGTGACTGATCTAGTAAGTGTGTAAGGCAGGATTTGAATTCAGGTATTCCTGACTATAAGTCCAACATTGTATCCATTATATTACCTAGCCATCTACTCTCCCTATCTCAAAAGAATGTCAGGAGGAAAATACTTTGGAGTACTTAAAGCCTGGGAAAAATGTGAATAAACATTATTAGATTCCATAGCCCCTAGTACTTCCCATGAGCTGATAACCTGGGCTCTGTAGGCATTATATCCTATTAAAAAAACCAATCTGTATTACTTTTTGGATCTGTTTAATTTAGCTGAGGACTTTGCCTGGTTTTACCTTGGATTATAATCCTGGTGTATTTCCCTAAACTTCAGTTTCTTCCTCTATAAAAGAGAAAGTTGAGCTAGATAATCTTAGATCCCTTCTTAATTCTAAAGTCCATGATCCACTGTTTTTAAGGTCTAGGGTAGAAGTCCTCAGATGTAGGTCCTTGGTTTGCTTTAAGAACAAAACAAAAGAAAACAAAATGGTGGATGAGCTCATCACCAATGCTTTTTCTGGTTCCTCCCATCTCCTGGAAGAGGTTACCCAAGTCTGGATGTTCTTTGGGGAAGCGGAGGTAGAATAAAAAGGAAGAACTCTATAGGGGCTGCCGGTCATAGCCACTTCTGGGTCTTCTGCTGACGATAACTGTGGGCAGTGACCAAGGCCTAGCAACCTCCTATTCTCCTCCCTCTTCAAGGAGAATTACACCCCACAGGGGGATGCCAGAGCTTGCACAAGAGGGTGATGAGCCTTTCACTACTGGGGTTGAGACATGGAGCATGTGTGGGGTGTGTGTATGGGCTGGAAGAAGGGAGGAGACCCATAGGACCTTGAGAGGGGTGGGGAAGATGACACCAAGGCTTATGGCCACAATGGTTCTTGAATGTCCAGCCTTTATGGGGGAGGGGAGGGAGAGTCCAGACTTCCTGTTAACTTGGGTATTTTGTAAAGGAAAGGAGAAGTATAGTCATTGGGGTTACAGGAAGATTAGTTGGACCTTCTCCCAAGCTGGACCTTCCCTATCTGAGGTCCTCTGAAGATCATTGAGTAGTGACTGCACTCATGTTCCTCCTACTACTGACTCAATCATTTCCCTTTGTCCCAGCAACTCTCCACTGCTTATTGCACAAAGGTGACAATGGTTGGCCAGTCAGGTGACTGGTGGGATGAAGTCAGACCAAGGAAAACACAAGCACAAGTTGAATCATTGAATTTCAGATCTGAAAAGACTATTATGAGTTCAGCATTGGAAACATTTATTAAGTACCTACTATGTGCAGGACATTGTGTTAAGCATTGGGAATCAAAGACAAAGATGAAATAAACCCATAGTATATAGGCTATCAGAGCCAGAAGGAAACTTTGAGCATTAAAATATCAAAGCTACATATATACTGTCAAAAATGTTATAGTTATAAAATTAATTTTAAAAAATCAAAGCTAGAAAGGAACTTAGATCAAAAGATGTTAAAGCTAGGAGGAACCTTATTACATAGATTGTCAGAGCTGGAAAAACCTTTAGAGCATTAGAATGTCAGAGCTGGAAAGGAATTTAGACTAAAGTATGTTAAATCTAGGAGGAACAAAATACACAGGACACAGACCATCTGAACTAGAAGAAACCTTAGAACATTAGAATGTCGGAGCTGGAAAGGAACCAGAACAAATGTCAAATCTAGGAGGAACCTTAATACCTAAATGGTCAGAGCTGGAAGAATCTTAGAATATTAAAGCATCAGAGCTGAAAAAGATTTCAGAACTGGAAGGGAAAGAGAGAGCAAATAACTCAACCTTCTTATTTTAGAAAATTTTATTTTAGAAAAATTTTAAAACTCTCTCAATTTCATAGGGAAAATATTCTCAATTTCATAGGGAAGAGGCTAGAGCTCTTCCTAACAATCCCTATCCAAAAATATTCAAGAAGGAATGAGTTTTTCTTCACTGGAAGCCTACAAGGAAAGGCCAGATTACCAATCACTGGAGATAATACTGCAAATATGGAAAGGATTGGATGATTTCTGAGTTCTTTTCCAACTATGAATTTTGAAGATTCTATAATTCTGATCCTGATAAAATGTTCTATAGGAAAATCAAGGGAAAGACAATATAGAGATAATCTTGAAGTGAACTGAGAGTTTCAAGTCATCATCATTCAACTGAAACTCCTTTTTCCAAAGTTCCCAATAACACTAATTAAGCACCAATGCTCTGATGGTATTCTCTCAGTCTCCATCTTTCATGAATTTTTTACAATATATGACTACCTTTTCCTCCTGGATACTCTATCTTCTCTGAGTTTCTATGAAATCATTTCTTCCTGGTTATTTTCTGTCTGATTTTTCTTTCTGTCTCTTTTGCTGGTTCATCATCCATGTCATGCAGTGATACCCTGAGGCTCTGGCCTGAGCTCTCTTCTCTCTCTCTGCACTTTCTCTCAGTTTCCTCATAGTTATCATGAGTTTAATTATCATCTCTCCACAGATGACTCCCAGATATACATATCTAACCCCAGTCTATCCTGGGCTCCAATCTTGCATTCTTAGCTGACTATTCAGCATCTCAAATTGGATGCCTTGTAGACATCTTAACGTCCAAGATAAAACTCATTACTTTTTCCCAAAAAAAACCATTCCCTGCTGTACTTTCATATTTTTGTGGATCATACTTTTAATTTTTCAGATCTATAACCTTATCCATGACTCTTCACTCTTCTTCACTTCCTTTATTTCAGTGGTCCTCAAACTTTTTAAATAGGGGGCCAGTTCACTGTCCCTCAGATTGTTGGAGGGACGGATTATAGTAAACACAAAAGCTCATACTCTGTCTCCGCCCCTCAGCCCATTTGCCATAACCCGGTAGGCCACATAAACATCCTCAGAGGGCTGCATCTAGCCTGCGGGCCGTAGTTTGAGAACCCCTGCTCTATTCCATTCTTTTGCCAAATTTTTATATCCCTTGCTTTGGACCTCTTCTTGATGGGGCAGTTAAATGGTGCAATGGATAGAGTACTAGGCCTGAAGTCAGGAAGATGCATCTTCATGAGTTCAAATCTGACCTCTGACATTTGCCAGTTGCAAGTCACTTAATCCTGTTTGCCTCAGTTCCTCATCTGTAAAATGAGCCAAGAAGATCCCAAAGGGGGAGGTGTCACAGAAATAACTGAAATAACTGAACAACCTTTCCTACATTCATCAATCCACTACTCTTATCACTCTCTCACCTAGGACTAATCTAGTCACAAGTGTCTTTCTACTCTAAACTGTCTAGCACATAGCCCCCAAAGGGATTTTCCTAAAATTCAGTTCTGATCACATAAACGCATCAGTAAGCTCAATGGCTCCCTATTATCTCTAGTATCAAATAAGAATTCTCATGTTTAGCATTTAAAACCCTTCATAACTTGGCCTGGTGTCCCTTTTCAGCTTTATTCTATATATTCTATATAAAGACGAACAAAAAAATATGCTAACCTTTTCCCACACGTTACATTCCAACCAGATTGTTCTCCTCATTGTTTTTTACATAACATGTTTTGTTTCCTATCTTCATACCTTTTCCCTGGTAGTATCTACCTGGGTGCCTAGAAAGCATGCTCTCCTTATCTCCATCACTTGATCTCTTGGTATCTCTTGATACCTCTTTTGTTTTCAAGTATGTGAAACCTTTTCTGACCCCTCCTGAAATTGTTGGTAGCCTTACTCCCCAAATTAATTTGTATCCATTTATATATATCCTGTTTATACTTATGTGCATGTTGATAGACTATACTCTCCTTGAGAACAGGGTCTATTCTACTTTGTTTTTTGTATCTCTAGCACAGAGATACTTCATAAATACTGGTGGATTGGTGGACAACTGACTGGGTTCTCATCTTGGCATTCTCCCTAACTCTGTAACTTGGGGGAAATTATTTTCACCTCTCTCATGTTGTTTCTATATTATTTTGTCAACACGTTGATGATCCGAACCTCAGGGAAGGAGAATGGGGATGGGGCATGGTCAAAGAGACACAGAACAGATGTGCCCTAGGCTTAGATTTGGAGCAAAGGTATACCATGGATCTAGAGAGGAAAGGACAGGACAGAAAAGGGTGAAGGGAAATCTCAGCTGACAGAATAGTAAATAGCTAATTTGGATCCTAAAAGAATTTGGAAAGCAACATAATCTGAGTCCAGGTCTAGAATATAATCACAGAATCTATAAATAAACAACATGGCAAATTTAATTCAATTGATTCAAAAACATTAAATATATATTATATAAAAGGCACTGAGTTTCAAAGTGAAACTGAACATAAACCAAAGAGAGGGGAAATTCCTTTTTCTGGGCTTTGGGGAACAGGATTTGTTCTCAGATTTATATAACCACAGAGCTGGGGAACCTAATCCCCCAATATTGCAGTCCACAGACTGCACTCACCCTAGGCAGTGGGCTCTCCCCCAGTATTCCTACTGCCCCTAGTCTCAGGAAGTTCCTGTGAGCTAGTAACACCAGAAAATAAAGTCAGTATACCTGAGTCCCTCCCCTTGTCCATGAGATTCAGGGACAAGAAGTCTCATTTCCAGTCCAAATGTGTGTCCTTTCATCTCAGGAGCCATAGACAGTTGAGGGAAATCCCTTCCTAGGACAGAATCTGGCCCACAGCCAAATCGCACAGCTGTTTATCAGCTAGTTGAGCCATGCCCTTCCAAGCAGGGACTTGAAGGCCCTAAGCTGGACACTTTCAAATAGAAAGCAAGCATCCTCAGAAAGCTTAGCCCTAACCCCTTCAGACCTCTAGTTCCACTAGGTCTAAACCTGTGCTCTATGGGGACCATCTTGCTTACATGGTATTATTGGATGGAACATAGAGTTTTGGATCTAGAACAGACCTTACAACACAAGGAATCGAATATTACAGCTGAAAAGACCTTTAGAGTATCAGAATCCAAAGAGATTCGAGTCTGGGACCTATCCAAACCCTCACAAATTGAAGCCCAGGATTATTTATATACTCCTGCTTTACTTATTTACTTATTTACTCAGATTTCTTCCATTTTCTTCCCAGGCTGCTGAATAAGGGGGCTCTGAACAAACAGCAGTGTGCAATGCAGCTTTGATTATAAGTCCTGGTGATTGATATCTTGTGATAACTCTTCTCTTAATGATCATGGGAACATAGCATTGCTACTATAGTAACATCTTAGAGATTATCTCACCCAACTAATGATACAGCAGAGAAAACCAATGCCTAGAGAAATAAAATGTTGTTGCTTAGGCATTTCAATCCTGTGCTACTCCCCATGACCCTACTTGGATGTTTTCCTAGCACAGATACTGAAGGGGTTTGCCATTTCCTTCCCAGTTCATTTTACAGATGAGGAAACTGAGGCAGGCAGGGTGAGGTGATTTATCCACTCACACAGTTAGTATCTGAGATCAGATTTGAACTTATGAAGATGAATCTTCCAAACCCAGCACTCCCTCCACTACACCACCAAGCTGCTCCTTATGGAAATTAAATGATTTGCCCTACAACATATAGGTTATAAATAGCAGAGGTAAGATTCCAGGGCTCTTGCAAGTGCTACATCACTCATTGCCCAGACTTATCAACTGACTTCATTTTTTTAAATGGGGAAATTGCTTTTAGAATCTGAGGAATTGGCATATATAAAGTGTTTTGACCTGAGTCACAATTCATTCACTTATTTTTTTCATTCAATAGTCACTTATTAAATGGCTAAGGGCAGCTAGGTGGCACTACAATGAATAGAGCACCAGGCCTGGAATTCTCTTCCTGAGTTCAAATCTGACCTCAAAAACTTACTAGCTGGGCAAGTCATTTAACCCTGTTTTCCTCAGTTTCCTCATTTGTTAAATAAGCTGGAGAAGGATAAATCAAACCACTCCAGCATCTCTGCCAAGAAAACCCCAAAAAGGGTCATGAAATCTCAGCTATGACTGAAAAATGACTGAAACAAAGGTACCTAATATGTCTGGGGCTCTTTACTAGGCTCTGTGGAACATTCAAAGGTAACTAAGATTCCTTAAGAAGTAAATCTAATGGTGGGAATGTCAAGACTGTGGCAAAGTTAGCAGACTTCTCTTTGATTGACTGGAAATAATGCTACTGAAGTAGATACTTTCTGCCAAAGTATCTTTGGCTAAGACTGAGGTTATGTAAAAAAGGGCTCATTTTGGAGAAAAGGGACTTGAATTCAAGTTCTGACTTTTCCACTAACTGTATTTGTGGCTATGGGCAACCTATGTCCTTTCTTGGGCCTCAGTCTACTTCTGAAGGCTGGGCTCAATGATCTCTCAGGTTTTCCTCTACAGCTCTAAACCCATGCTCTTGGTATTGCTATGATCCTATCAAGCAGAGATCCAGAAACCAAAGATGGTTATCTAATCCCCACAAATTCCCGGAAGCCTGAGAGTGGGTGGGATCTGGTTGAGTTAGAGGTTGTGGAAAGGAGAGCTGGTGCCCTGCGGATGAGAGCACTTCTGGGATCAGGTGTATGAATCATCATTTCTGAGAGGCAGTGGGGCCCTGAGTCAGGGTCTGCTGCTCTGACTGGAGTCTTCAAGGAGACAGACAACAACTGTCTGCCCCTGCCACCACCCCCAGGATCCCTCTGGGCCCTGCTAATTGGAGAGATGACTCAGCCTCTAGCCTGACTGAGGACTTTGGGCCCAGGAAGGAAAGGTACCTTCCTCTGCCTGGCAAAGGCCAGGATCCCTATTGATCACAGCACCTTTCCCTAGGCTCACTCCTTGTAGGGACTTTTCTTGAGCTAGGACTTCTTTTAAAAACTGCATTCTAAATTGCCATAATCTTTGAATACTAACCTAGGGTGGTGAGCCCCAGAATTTACTATTTTCTGAGATTTCTTAGGTCAGAAGTAGAGAAAAAATGGAAAGACCATTAGATCACCAGAAGTATTTTGTCACTAAGTAGCTGTATATCTTTGGACAAGTCACTCCCCCCCAAAAAAATCCTGACTTTGGAGGGAGAAGGCCTAGATTTAAATAATGCCTCTTACACTTACTTCCTGTGTATAGGTATGACATATCTTGGGTATGCTAGCCTCAGTTTCCCCATCTATAAAATGAGGGATAATAGATAATCTTTGGGGGCTCTTCCAGGACTAAATCTATGAACTCATGGCTCATGTAAAGACTCTTCCAACTCTAGCATTCTTTGTTCTGAGTCCCTTCTACCTCTGACATTGTTCTAGAGTTCCTTCTAGCTTTGACGTTCTAAGAACCCTTCCATTCTTCAATCTAACATTCTCTGATCTGCTGCACCCAATTCCTGATTGCCTTTTCCCTTTCTTTTTCCCTCTTCACACAATCTCTTTCTGCTCCTTTGGGTGGGGAGGGGTCAAGAATAAAGAAGAGATGGGTGAGGTTCTCCACTTCCCCTTTGGCTGGACTCCATAGGCTAGTGGTTAAACTGAATTGGGGCCTCAGCCCTCCACCCCACCAGCTGGAGGTTGCCACCTCCTGTTCTCTCCTTCTCTTTCCTTCCATTGCCCTTCCCATCTGAGTCCAGGGTCTACTGGGTGCCCCTACTTCCCTCTTTCACTTTTGTCCAAGGAGTACATGTGAGAAGGAAGCATGAATGGAAGATCCCTGACTTTTCTTCCAATGTACCTATTCTCTGTGAAGAAACTAATCATCACCGCCATCCCCAACTGAGCAAAAGAGTAGATTGAATACTTACCATGTTCTTGGATATTGGGGCAGAGGTAGTAGGAAAGTAGGAAAATTAGGAAGAATTAGAAGATGTTGTCTCTGCCTCTAGGGAACTAGTGGTCTTACTGGAAAAATGGTCAACATAAAGGTCAAGGCTCCATAAGAAAAATAATCAGTGTGAGATAAGGGAAAGAACATTTAGGCTCTGCTACCAACTTGCTGTGTGATTTTTTTTTAATATTTTTATTTATTTACTTCATTATTGTTAAAATTATGTTAAAATTTTTTTAAATTTTTTAAATTTTAAGTTTTAAATTCTCTTCCTTTTTTCTCCTTCCCCCATCCTTGAAAAGTAAACAATTTTATGTGTTATATATGTGAATTAATGCAAAACATATTTCTATATTTTTCTGTGTAATCTTGAGTAAATTGCCTAAAACTTCTAGATTTCACTTTCTTGCTTTGTAAAACAGGAATATTGATCCTATTCTTGTCTCCTTCCCAGGCTGTTGTGGGGCTTCAACAAGATGACAAAAAAGTGTTTTACAAACTATTACACATTTCAAGTATGATTGTTGTATCCATAGTATCACCCTGGATATCTCTCGAAGGTTTTCTTTTGTCATCTCTGACTCTTAGAATCTTTATTGTGTATAATCATTTCAGTAATGACTAATTCTTTGTGACCAAATTTAGGGTCCTGGCAAAGATACTGGAGTGGTTTGCCATTTCCTTCTCCAGCTCATTTTACAGATGAGGAAACCAAGGAAAACAGAGGAAAACCAAGGCGATTTGCCCAGGGTCAAAAAGATAAATATCTGAGGCTGGATTTGAACTCAAATCTTGGTGACTCCAGACCTAGAACTTTATCCACTGTACCATCTAGCAGCTCCTCAGAATCCCTAGTTCCCTTCAAAACTCAACTTGTCACCTTCTACGTGAGGCCTTTCCTGTTCTCCCCCAGTTGCTAGTGCCTTGCCTTTCCTGGAATTACCTCATATTTATTGGAAATACGTTGTAATTCATATTTGCACACTGTCAATTCCTTAAGTAAGCTTGAAGGGATAGTTCCATTCTTCTTCTTGTATCCTCAGTATCTGTCCAGTACTGTCATGTAATAAATGCTAAATAGCTGATTACCTTTAATGACAGGCTGAGCCTAGTTCACTGGAGGCGTCTGGGTCTTTCTAGACATGAACAGGAGTCTAAAATTCCATGGAAATTCGGCATGGAGGATAGGGGCAGGAGAGGGAAGCTCTGAGTGTCAGAGCAGGGCAGACACTGGGGATAGAAGGCATAGGGGACAGCAAGAAATCAGGCTTTTGGAGTTCTACCATTCCTCCCATCCTCAGGGCTAAACCTGGTCTCCTCAGCTAGACTGTTCTCAAGTTTTGAATCATTCTCACTCTGACCTTGTGAGCTTTCATTTCTGCTTTGAGTTATTTAAAGGAGACACTCAGGGACAGGCGTAAGTAAGAATTCGCCTGGCCAACAGGAGGGAGGCCCTGAAACAGGGGA